>NC_056746.1:738920097-738937597 GCF_019279795.1 Protopterus annectens | reverse complement strand
GGAAACAGTTACACATCATGTTGCTGGATGTGATACACTAATAGCAGAGGGCCAGTATACTGAAAGGCATAATAATGTGGCAAGTCTGTTGCATTGTGGATTGTGCAAATATTGCAATATTGAAGTTGCTGTGAAGCATTATAGAGAATGACAAAGTTTATATCACATAGAATCACCCATTAGCAACAGTTCAGAAAACAGATGCAAGAAATCCAAGGATTTGCAGGCAAAAACAAGTGCAACATGGAAGAAAGATACCCAGACAGTTCCAATAGTAGTAGAAGCAATGAGTCTCACAAAAAAAGCATTTACAGTCATATTTAGATATGCTACCAGTACATGTAATGCCAATTCTAGGCACATTGCGGGTGCCGTGAAGAGCACTTTTGTCTAACATCAAAGATAGAAAAAATACTAACTTCATGAACTTTAATCATACTTGGGGTCCATTCTCATTATGATACTAGAAACATTAAAGATTTGGAGAAATTAAACCTAGGAATAAAGCAACAGAGGAAAGCCTGGTTGTACTACTTACTATAGCTGCGTAGTATAAAATGGGAACAACAGCAAATCTAACAGACTAACACACACACACACACACACACACACACACACACACACACACACACACACACACACACACACACACACTTGTGTAAATTGCACTGAATATCATTTTTCTATTCATTTACTTATTTATATAAAAATGCATGCATGTATGTATGTATTTATACTTTATCTCTCCTGAAAGCATGCTTGTTTTAAGGCTGGACCGAAGGCAGAAAAAACTCCTATAAGCATTAATGGGATATAAATATTATAACATTATTTCCAGTAGTATATACAACTGTTCAAGCACATTTTGCAAAGTATCTACACACTGATATAGGTTCATAGGTGGTTACTAGACTATCAGTTGTAGAGCCATTTTAAGTCTAGCCAAGCTTACCCCAAATTTACAAAAATATTTTTGACATGTGCAAATACTCCAGGGAATTTTTCATTTGCAATATAGGCTTGTACATATCAAGCATTCACACGCTATCCATTAGGGACATAGGTGCCAAACAAGGTGCAAATTTGTGATTTCCCATCCACTAGCCAAAGTTATGTTTGAATAGGGTTAGGGATGATCTTTTCTTCACATGGATAGGAAGCTTGTTCCAGAGAAAAGGTAATCTTTAAGACACATACCTGTCCCTTAAAAATATAATTTTTATGTTGCATAGAAGGTCTATGTCCTTATACTGGGTATTTCTGATCCTATTTGTTTTGCAGATGTACAACAGATCCATTAGTGTGGGATGCCTTGTAGGCTAGGCATAGATCGCTGTGCAGAAGTCTGTTGGAGACTGAGATCAGGGACAGGGTTTTAAGATGGTCTGCATAGGTATTGTCATTTACTCCATCTGTTTTGTGTGGAATGTCTGTAGTCTCGCAAGTTATTGCATGTGCCTGGTCAGTTACATGCTAAAGGGTACATGTCTGATCAGAGTTGGGTACATTAGAGCAATGACCTCCTTGGACCTGGGTGCCATGCCCTTACTTATAAGCTGTGCAATGTAGAATGAATGATTTTCTCACCACAGTAAACACATGATGGTCAAAGGTCAGAAAATTGTCAACATGAGTTCCTAGATCCCTGACCTCTGTGTCTAACTTTAAGGGTGTATGATCAATGTGGTAATTTTCAGGAGTAGACATTTTTCCCATTGGTACTATTATAGATTCTTTTGCATTGAGTTTTAGTCCATGGATCTGGTATCTGTTGTTAGACTGTGTCAAGTACTTTTGAAGGGTACCTCTGTTTATAGGGGATTCAGTGAAAATGCTTAGTGTGCAGTCATCTGCAGACTTGTTCAGCCAGTGGTCCATGACATTTACTTTGACTTTAGAGAAGTAAATGACAAAAAGAAGAGGTCCCAGCACAAGTCCCTATCAGAATCCACTAGTAACTGGTCTCTTTGTGGAGTAGGATTCCCCTAGCCTAACTTCTTGTGTCCTATCAATGAGCCAGCAGGCTATACATTATGTGGCATATGGGTTTATGTCTAATTCTGTAAGTATATCTACAATGCGTGAGTGAGGTATTGTGATGAACACCTTTGCCAGATCAAGGTATGCAGTGTGCACTGTTTTTCCTTTCTCCATAGCTTCAGTGAACTTCTCACTGAAGTCCACTAGGTTAAGCAGGCATGACCTGCCTTTGACAAAACTGAACTGGGTAGGGTCCAGTGTGTCTAGATTTCCCAGGTCATTTTTGATCAGATCGATGTTAATTCTTTTCACGGCCTTCCATATAAGACCAGTCAAACATATGGTTCTGTAGTTCTTTGAGTCTGTGGAAGCCCCCACCACCCACCCATGTAGAGGGATAACCATTTATAGTCCTCCATTCATTTGGTGCAAAGGTTGTCTGGAGGCTTTGTTCAAATAAAGATTCTAACAGGCCTGGCAGGTCATGCTTCATGCTATTTAGGAGGCATCCTTAGATACTATCATGGCCGAACAAACAATATTCTTGGTCATAGAGAACACAGTGAAGACCTGCACCCAAGTGATAGTTTGTGAAGGAATGATGAAGATAATTTCCTAATGGGTGAGTGGGGGTGATTGAGAGGTAAAGTAAGAGTTAAATTTATTTGCCAGCAGATTTGCTGTATTCTGTAACTCCATATAGATGATTTCATCAACCATTAGTTCAGCACATTGTTGGGTATTGCCGTTAAGGCTATGTACATAATTGAAGAAAGCCTTGTGGTTTCATTAGCTTGGGAAGCTATTTTTTTATTTTATATCTGGCTTTGGAAGACTTGATTAGTCCTCTGAGTTTTTACCTTATTAGACAACGCTATTCCTATTTTTGGACATGATTGTATTTCTTTTGTTATACAACCTATTTATACTGGGATTCTACAAAGGTAGGTTGCTTTTTCATGTTTTCCTATGTTTGTTTTGGGTAGCTACAGCTGTTTCTATGCAGCTATTTGTAGGATTGTACATGGTTTCTGTGAACAATTCTTCATAGGCAACTGTGTCGTCAGGGTTTCAGAGGGCTTGGAATTTTGCTAGTCCGTTATTTAGTAGAAGGTAGTTAGCCTTAGAATAGTTGGCATTCATGAACAAACATTCATGCAATACATAAAATCCAATCAGTGAGTAAAAAATATAATTGTACATACTTTGCACAGAGAAATAAAATATGAAATGTCTACACTTTGCTCAGAGAAGTGACATATCTGGTTGTGCAGTATGTGTCAGATAAATACCAAAACACAACTGAAACAAAATTAAAGTTTATTCAACAAATAATGGCAACAGTACCCCTCTGATACACTGATGTACTGTTTTCATAGGAGTTCAAATCAAGAAAAAATTTAAAAATAACTAATAATGCCATATTTAAAGAATAAACAGACAATAAAATCCAACAAACAATACAATAATTATTCAATAAAAAAACAGCTTTGTAGTTAAATCAAATACTTCCAATTACACTCCACATTCATACCTTGTGGGTTTAAAGTGTTGTATTGCAAAATAAAAACAGATTCTTTAAGCACGAGTTAGTCATTTTACATAAATTATCAGCCATGGTTGAATGGTCACATTCAAGTACAGACATTTTATTTAAATCTGCTTTGCTGTTATGGTCATCTATAAAATTCACAGCTAGAAGGCTTTCCTGTTTAGATATTCTAACATCTCTAAACATGTTCCCTCATTCTACATTTAAAAGCCCTCTTAGTCTCATCAATTTATAATAGCTTACAAGGACACACTAGAACTCATATAACCCCCTCAGTATTACATGTATTTCTTTCACTGGGCACAAATCTGAATTATGTATTTATCAAAACTCTTTCAATATAATTAAAAGAACTACAATCACCACAGGGATAACTACCCCCGTTTTCTTTGATTAATAAGCCAATATGATTAAAGGGTTATTTATAATGGCTGTGTACTATAAAATCTCCTGAACCACATCCACATTTGTAAGAGATTTTGGGAATAACATTTATTATATCACAAACAGTGATGCAGTGGTGCAGTGGTTTGGTATGTCACTTCACAGCAAGAGGTTCTCCAGTTCAATCCTTGGCTAGGATGCCTCTATACGGATTCTGCATGTCCTCCCTGTGTTCATGTGGGTTTCCTCTGGGTGCTCTTCTTTCCTCCCACATTACAAAGACATGCATCTAAAGTGTTTGATAGCTTTCAACTCATATGTACAGAAGCATGCACTCACATTAGGGAAGGCATTGTTGTATTCATTAGTGATGTAGATCCCATATTTAGGCTTTCACAAAACACTGTCACTGCAGGGATGCAGGTAACAGTATAAAGTGCCATCATGACTACCTGAATGACAGCCCCCATTAGACAGCTTTTACCATGACCTAAGGTAAAATTCCTGGTTGTGTCCAATTTCAGGAGGGGTCCTGATGGCCAACAAGCATGGGGGGAGAAAATGTCTTATACAAAAAATACATCAACTTTAACATTTTTTTAACAAAATCCCTTTCTATTGTATCAGTTGGATAATATAATGCATTTAAAAAACAAACTAAATGTTATACAAGGTTCATCATTTTTAAGCCTCTTTATCTTTGTGTAAAATGCCTCCTTTTTATATGGTTAAGTTAACTTTCCTAAAGAGCACCAAAAATACCACACAACACAGTTTTCATCATTTTCCCAAATCCCACATTCTTAAATAATTATTTTTTTTTCTTGAAAGACAACCTATTAGCATTTCATATCCATGTAATATTTATTATTTGTTTTTATTTTCTTATAGGTAGGTCCAAGCAAAGGACTCAAAGCTGCATACTGGTACAACTACTCCTCCACAAGTTCCCTGGACTCTCTGGTACCATCACATTGCTTAAGAGTTGCCTCCCACTCCCACTGGATCATCAGACTCCATGGAATTCCCCACTGCCAACTAGTTCCCCATACAGCCACACCAGTTTCCCCTTGTGCCTCCAGTCCCTACCCACTTTCCCACCATCTTGGTCCCTCCACACCATCCAGATTGCTTCTTGATTGTTTTTCTTCACACTTCCTCTTACTGTTCAGATTTTTCTCCCATCCTTTCAACAATTCTAACTGGTCAAGTCTGTACTGTATTGGTGGAAGAAATAATTGAAATGAGCCAGGGTTGCCAGTATTCATAAGGTTCCAGATGCTTTGAAGTACATTTTGCAGTTTTTCCAAACCTTTTCATCCAATGACAGTCTGAACAAAAATCAAAACAAAGAAATTGTGTCTTATTTTCTTTCTGTGAAAACAACTGTGTTCAATGTATATTGTTCAAAACAGACAAAACAATGTTTCTCAATACACTGAGATGAAGCTCTTGTGAGGATGCATAAATCATATCAGGGAATAGTGTCTACTTCCCTACCTTCCCCCGAAAATGACATTCACCTTCTATGTGATCTTCTGGTATTAGTCAGAAATGACAAAATAACACTATCCAGCCCTATGAAAACTTACAGACTTATCTTTTTACTCATTATGGTCATGGACTGCACCCTCCCCTCTCAAAGACTGCAGCACAGTAAATACAGCATCCAGCCCTACAAAAGCTTACAGACTTGTCTTTTTACTCAGTGTAAGGGGAAATTGCTTGTTCATTCTGTTATGCTAATCATGCTCTGTCCAAAATAGTTCCCCATACAGCCACACCAGAACCTGAAGATGTGGGGCTTTAACCTGAAACATGGTTAAAACCCCACATCTCAAACTCTGAAATTCACTCCTGTGTATGACTGGTTGTAGGTGTGACAATGTGAGGTATTGCCAGGTATTCCAAGAGAAGTAGGGCATTGGATGTATAACATATGCCAGCACAGCTAGCTGTAATTTTGTAAAGACTTATATGTAATTTGTATATCCAACAACATCCAAGAATCAGGTATAGAATAGCTAGACATACTGATGAACCAACACAAAGTTAAAATCCAGTAACAAAAAGGCACAGCACGACCATCCATATAAAACAAGGTTTATTACTTCAAGCTTTCAAGTTGAAACTCTTTTTCAGGAATGAATCAATACATTAAAACCACAGAATAAATATAAAACAACAGTCAATCACACATCAATCATAAACATATTATATAATTATATAATTGACTAAATAAGTCACTCCTAGGACATTTGTCCAATTAATTAAAAAGCTTTGCTAAAGCACTATGATCAACTTAGTAGTATACTAAAACATTTCATTACAACCTAGAATACTTCATAAGACAAATATAATATTCTAACTAACATGCTTGTCTTAGTTTCAAAATGGGTTTAATACTATTAGTTTTATTAAGCCCTGGATGACCATCAGAACTAAAACGTTTATCCATTTGTATTCTGCTCTCTCTGTGGTGTTCACAATATGCCCTCCCCTCTTATTCTTAAAAATTCTCTGTAATATCCTAAATTTAAATGCATGCTCATTTCCACACTATAAAATATGCTTACTAAGTGCATTTGTCTCATTCCCTCTTCTTATATCAGATAAATGGGAGGCAATTCTCTCTTTAAATTTGCACTTGGTTTTTCCAATATAAAAACATAAACATTTCTCACCAATTAGCCAAATAAACTGTTTTCACTATTGCATGTCCCAAATGCCTTAAAACTAAAATTAGCTTGTGTTATAGGATGTATAAATTCTGTTTCCATATTGATGAACTTACAAAAGGTACATTTATAACAAGGGACTGTACCTTTGTTAAATCTAGATAATTCTTCATGTTTACCAAAGTCTTTATAGCAGAGGAGTTGCTTAAGGTTCTTCTCTTTTTATATACAAAATAGGGCCTTTCTCCTACTATTTTTCTAACTTTAACATAAGAACTTAGAACAGTCCAATTCCTTTTAATTAAGGACTAAATCTGTCTAGAGTGTCTATTATACTTCATCATATACCCCATTTTGTTAAATCCAGCTTCTCTCACAGAGCTATCATTCTGGGGAATATTACCTTCTCTAAATATATATGGTTTACCTACACTAGGCCTTTCAGATCTAACATACTCAGCATTCTCAGTTAATAGGTCTTTATTATAATCTCTTGCCAAAAAATCTTGTGTCATAGTGCCAATTTCATCTGCAACCCCCTCTTCCATAGTATTCAGCCTACTAGCTCTTAAAAATTATCTTTTAACTACACCTTTGTAAATATGGGTGGGGTACATACTGGTGTTATGTACATATCTGGTTGCTTGTACCTCTTTCCTATATATATAGCTGTATGAATTCTACCATTGACTTTCATCAATTTAACATAAATAAAGGTGATTTCTTCCACTGAGCAATATATTTCAAACCTAAGGACGCTAGTGCTATTTTGTAGATGTTCAACAAAAACCTCCAGTGCCTCCCTGGTCCCTTTCCACAACAACACTATGCCATCTACAAAGTGTTTGTAATAGATCAAGGCATTGTTATAATACTCATTTCTACTAGAATCAAAAATAGTGTATTCTTCCCATCTAGCCGACACTATATTAGCATAGCTGTTGGCTAGCGGTGTGCCCATAGCTACTCCCGATATTTGATGATACACTTTATCCCCAAACATGAAAACATTATTTTGTAAAACCATCTCCAGTAGAGAACATATCAATGAAATTTTATTAGCTGCAAAGGCACTGTGCATAACTAGAAATTCTCTAACATATTCAATTCCTATATTATTGGGAATGACCATAAATAAGGACTTAATATCCATCAGTATGTCTAGCTATTCTATACCTGTTTTTTCTGTAGTGTAGGTTTGTGTATTTGTGTTTTGGGTGAAGGTGAGTGTGTATGTGTATGTGTGTGGTGTATGTTTAGTGTAGTGTTCGGTATTTCAAATTTCGCACTTCTGGTCTTCCGGTCTTTTCATCTTTCGGTTATCTGATCTTGGGATTCGGGTCTTCGATAATGTAAGTATTTGGGATTTAGTAGTGACCCCATATATATACATATACATACTTGAGACTTTGGAATGTAGTATTACCACTAATGTCGATTTTGGGAGATATAAATATGACTATGCATGAATTTATACAAGTATTGATTCTGCCATTAATAAAGCCATTGAAATAAAAAATAAAAAGATTTTCCAAGATGTTAATGAATATTCAAAAGGAGTCACCTATCCCCTACCCCCAGAAACTAATAATTCTACAAATGGGGCACTTGATGACGTAAGGCCACACCTATCCGATAATGGAGGTAATGAAGAGGAACCTAATGGTACACAAAATGAAGCTAGTAATCCACAAACTCCAATTTTATGGCTTAGTGAGAGGATCAACAACCAACAGGCTAACAATTTGTATTGTAACAAACAGCAAAATAACAATAATAACAGCAACAATGACAATAATAATCAGGGTTTTCAGGAACGCCAACAAAACTAGCGTGGGCAATGGAGGAACAACAGGAACCAGGGTCCACAACGGAAACACCAGAATTGACGCAGACGATGACCAGAGCTGAACAAAACTTTAAAATTCATGTGAGTTCTACAAATGACTTTAAAATATTTAATTTCACTGATTTGGACATCATTGAAAGTACTGTTGATATTTTTGCTAAGGGACTTACATTTGTCCTGGACAGAAAAGCTGATGTAGCTAAAACTATCCTAGATCTCAAATTGTTTGTGAGAAATTTAAATTTAATGTATTTGATGGGTCCTAATCCTTTTCAAATTAATATTTTTAGAATTTCAAGTTTGTTTAATCCACCCCTTCATGAATCCCTAGCTACATTCAAAAGGATGTGCAAAATGGATTTAAGAGCAATGTTTAGTAGTAATAATATTAAAAGCAGTAGTATTAATAAAAAACATCTAAACATAACTCAAGATGACCTAGAGTTTATACATCTGTTGAAAGTATGTCAAATTAGAGTTATGAAACCAGACAAGGGAGGGGATCTAGTATTCATGGACCAACTGGTTTACAACAAAAAGATGTGTGATTTTTTGGATAGTGATACCTATGAATCAGTTAGCTTGAATGAGATTAACGGGGCATATAAAAGAATAAATGCTACCCTTAATGACCTGTTTTTGGAAGGTAGTATAACTATTGATATCTTGTTTTATTTAACTATGCCAACTCCCATCATACCCACCCCTTTTGGGTTCCCTAAGATACACAAGAATTTGTACGATCCACCCTTCAGGCCTATAGTGGATGGTAGGGGATCAATTACAAATGCCTGCGCAAAATATGTTGACAACAAACTCAAGCTCTATATCAAAACTGAAAAACAGATTTGTTCAGACTCTTGGGGATTTCTGGAAGGTATTAATAATTTAGAATATAATGATGAATATATCTTCCTTACCGTAGATATAAAGGGCCTTTATACAGTTATACCACAAGAGCTGGGTATAGAGTGGATAAGAGACTTTTTGAATCTCAAAGGAGTTGATATGGGTGAAATTTATGTTATAGAAACTTTACTTGAGCTTGTTTTATCTAACAACCTTATGTATTTCAATGGAGACTACTTCCTAAAAAAACAGGGGTGGCAATGGGGGTCACCCTGCGGAGGTAGTTTCGCCATTTGCGTAATGGCTTATTGGGAAAAAGAACACTTATTTAAAAACAGAATATTCCAAAATAATGTAGTATGGTACACTAGGTACCAAGACAATATGTTTTTCATCTGGAAGGGGCAGGCAGCAATAATCCAGTCGTTTATTAGAACCATCAACAACAGGGTTTCTAGAAATCAGTTATCAAGTTGGTGTTGAGCCTTTTAGTTTTTTGGACATTCAACTTTCTAAAGACAAGGTCCATAATAGGTTTAGGACAACTATATATAGAAAGCTGACTTACTCCAATGCATTCTTGCATTTCACAAGCTGCCATCCTTACCACCAGAAGAAGGCGGTGGTTAAAGGACAAGTTGTAAGGGCAGCTAGGATGGTTTCAGCTGACAGTGATCATTTTTTGGAATGCAAAACTTTAAAGGATATGTTCCTTAGGAGAGGGTATCCAGAAAGTTTTTTAGCACAAATTTTCGAAGTGAACTTCAAAAGGAGGTTTGGGCACTTCAAGCCTATAGTATATAAAGGCTATGACAACACCTATAGGGAACTTTTGGAACAAGAGACTGTAGAGATTAGTCAGACTAATAGTCAATCCAGTAATGATAACAATAAAAACCTGGGGATTAGGTTTCTGATTACATATTCTTTAGACACAGATAATATTAAATACATTATGTACAAGAACTGGTCCATTATATTGGAAGATAATGTTCTAAATAAGATTTTAGACATACAACCAAAGTTCACTTATAGGAGGGGGCCCAACTTGAAAAGTTTATTAGAAATTCAAAGAGAGGAACCTAAACCCATGGGTGGTATGAGAAAATGTGGATGCTGTCAACAGTGCAAATACATAAAAGTAGGGAATAAGTGTACCATCAGGGATAACTGTTATATGTTAAAAGGAAAATTTAATTGTAATTCCCAATGCGTAGTCTATGTGACACTCTGTGAACACTGTTCATCATTTTATATTGGGAAAACGGAAAGAAAATTAAAACAGAGGATTTACGAGCACCAATATAATATCCAAAGATGAATAACTATGAATGCCCTCACTAAGCATATACTAGATAACCCCACACATAAATTTGTTTTTATAATTATACAAAAGGTAGAACGTAGTAAGAGAGGAGGGCCATGGGAGTTGAAATTGGAAGAGAGTGAGCTCATGTGGCAAATTCTTTCTTTTGCACATATATCCCCAGGTTTGAACAAATTTGTCTCTATAAAGTGTATTTTAAAACTCAAAGCACTACTTAGGCAGATGATAGATGCATATGCACATGTATTTATTATTATAAATATACATGTACTTTAATAGTACTGGTGAAAAAGTACTATTACTTACATATTTTTAACTTGTATTTATTTAATTATATGAACGTAAAGTAGTTTATGTCCACTAATTTAGTATCATTTTATATTGTACCAATTTTTAAATGTTTTTAAGATTGTTTGGATATGTTATTGTTATTATTATTATTTTTTAAAAAAAGTTAGGAATGACTTTATAAGAAATATTCGTTGACACCTAAGGTTATTTAGGTAAGGGACCTTTAAATGTGAATTGTCTGAATTGATTGCTTAATTAGATATGATATAAAACAGTTTGTTTTGTATTGTTGAGTCATCTGAAGAAGTTGGGGCATTGACCTCAATGAAAGCACTAACATTAAAAGATTCTTTGTGAAGTAGCAACAGCAAGCTTGCCTTTGTGTTTGTTTTAAACAGTTTGTCAAGAGAGAGGTCTAGTTTACTGTAAATAGATATTTAATATTTTCACATTCCTTTATTATTTATTAAATATATTTAAACTTTTCATTGTGGCTGGTCTTTTAGAGAATATTTCAAACTTTGAGAGGACTTATATTTATTTGGTGAAACTGTGGCCACTCCTGGAAGCCTTACTGCATTGGTCAAACTACCATTTGTATTAATATTAATTTCACTCAGTATAATTGGGTACCCTTACAACAGCTTAAGAGTAGCTCACTTTGGGATGTCTGTTGGCATTGTAACTACCTTATAGTCTTGGCAGAAGAATATAGCTAGTAAATCTGTGCCATTCTTTTCCATGTGTGTGTGTGTGTGTGTGTGTGTGTGTGTGTGTGTGTGTGTGTGTGTGTGTGTGTGTGTGTGTGTGTGTGTGTGTGTGTGTGTGAAAATTAAATATCAAAGTGCATGTGTGTCTGCTACTTGGAGCAGGGACACAAAGCGCTGATTTCACACAGATGGTGCTGGAGCACTTGGCTTGGACACTAAGCTGAGAACTCAACCCTACAGCTGTGCCAGTGGGGAGTCTTACTGGGGAGGGAGATAGACAGAAAAGCCCATACCCCAGACTGAGTGTGTCCCCTGTGTGCTCTTAAGGGAAATTATGCTTGATGCAGAGAGCTGTATCTGGAAATACTGGGTTTATCCATTTTTTGTTCCAAGTGAACATCCCTCTCCTTTGTCAGTGGTGAGGATTGAGGCTCCATGATTACTGGCCCAGAGTGGGAACATCACAGTAGGTATGGAGTAGGTGTGCTTAGGGAAGTATAAATACAGTTGTAGTAGGGGTAGGAATTGGGGTAGGGTAGGGGAGAAAAGTGAGCCCAAACTAGGTGAGGGTGAGCAGAGTGGGTTCCAGCCCCTTAGGGCCAGTGCATGGCCAATAGCATTCAATAGAGTTAGCACTGCTAGAGTTTGCATGAAGTTTGTACCTTTGTAACTAAAGGTGCTTACTAGTATCCACATAGCTCTGCTATTTGCAGATATGTACTACACATTTGCACAATCTATGAACACCACTGTTAGTTTGACTTAGATTCTGCAAGTTACTTAAGTAACAAACATTCCAACAAAACAGCTAGTTGTTCAAAAGGGGTCACTTTGGAATACACACTTCATTACATTACCAGTGTGTGCCATCTTAATTTTATTAAAGACAAAATTTCTAGTATTTTACTTAACATTAACATGAGACTCTGTGATTTCAGAATATGTATCAAATTATCCATCCATGGTCTGTCTACACATATTGTTCAGTTATGAGCTTAAGGATAAGTGCTTCAGACGAATAATCAATTCTTTCTAAAATATCTTGGTTTAGTTTTGTGGTATATATATATATATATATATATATATATATATATATATAAAGATAGATGTAAAATGAGCAAGGATACTGACCAATCAAACTGTTAACTATGTGTGCATCCAGTCCATTCCCTGTATGGCAGAAAGCTAATGCAGGTCACCTAGACTTCATTTTCAGTCACAGATCCATACCCTCTCACAAACTGTCACCATCTTGAAAAGTAATTTAGTAGGGAAAAACTAGATTACTCAAAACACTGCATTAATGCAACTGCATATTAGGAAAGACAAAACCTTACATAAAAAATTGTAATAGAAACCCTCTTAAAGGTAATAAGCATACCATCAGATAAATCAGCTTAATAAAAATGATGAGGGTGGAGTAGCATTATTGTTTACATATATATATTTTTCAGTTTTTGGGAACTGTGACTTGAGCATGACATATGATTACAGTTGTGAATACTTTAGAGAGGTAGCAATCAGAGTTCGAGGTGGGAGTTAGTCAGGGGTAGAGCAAGGACACAGCCATTTGTGGCTTTTTAGAGTTGTTTTGAATAGAGCTAGGGATGTAGTGGTAGTAATATTTTCTGGCAGTTCATTCCAGATTGCTCCTATGTAGTTTGGAAAGGGAGAATCACCTGCTTGATTTTTGGATGAATAATTTTTTATATGATGTTTGTTGATGGAGTAATGGTCTGTTAGTGGCATAAGGCTGAAGAAGTGTTTGTAGGGCAGGTGTTTTCTCAGGGCTAAAGAAGATTTTATGTGCCATTGTTAGCTGTGTGTAGTAAAGGAGTTGGGGGAGCTCTAGCCAGTTTAGTTGCTTGGGTGTGAGGCAGTGGTGAGATCTAGCTGTTAAGTTTGTAGGATATCTGGCAATTCTATTGTAACAGGATTCGAGTTTTTGTATCTCAGATTTATTTGTAAGTATGGAGGCTGCATATAAAAGTGTTGAGATTAAATGGGCTCGGGCATGGCAACCTTGGTATTTATAGTGAAGTAATGTTTGTTCCTAAATAATATGCCAAGCTTTTTATGTATTTTCTTACAGTCTGGGAGATGTGAATATTGACTCTAAGTTTGCTGTCAATTTCTACTCCTAAAAGTTTGGTATGAGGAGATTGGTTATGATGGTGTTATTAAGAGAAGAGATGCTAAATGAGTTAGTGGGAGCAGCAGCTTTGTTAGGATAGAAGACCATAGTTTGTTTTTTTAGGGTTTAGTATTACCTGAACATTCGTGAGCCAGGACTTTACTGCAAGAAAGGCTTTTTGTGTTAGATTCTGAAGTTCTAGTAGAAAGGGTACAGCGCATATTACTGCCAAGTCATCTGCATATTGGATGAGGGAAGCCTGAGGAGTAGACAAGTGAAGATTATTTATAAATATTGAGAATAGTAGTGGGCCTAAGACAGAGCCTTGAGGAGCTCCTAGGATTACTGGCAAAAGGGGTGATAGGGTCTCTTGCCAAGTGACTGCTTGCTGGCGTCCAATGAGGTAATCTTGGAACCAGGCAAAGGTAGAATTGCAAAAATTTAGTTCAGAGAGGATGTTTGAGTTTAGAATGAGAAGCCATATCAAAGGCTTTTGACAGATCAAGTAAGATAGAATATACATGGTTATTGTTGTTACTGTGATAGTTGACAGTATTAATAAATGACATTAGAGCAGTTGAAGTGCTATGGAATGGTCAGACACCATGCTGGGTGTTTGATCGGAGTTTGTTAGTATGTAGATAGTTGGTAACCTGCATGTGAATTACTCTCTGCTGAATTTTAGATAACGGAGATAATACTGCAATTGGGCGGTAGTTAGTAAAGTCTGTTGATGAGCCACCTTTATGTAAGGGAATAATGGAAGAGGTTTTCCAAATGGAAGGGGCTTGATATTCAGCTATAGATCTACTGATTAGTATTGATATAGGGTAGGCTATGCCATCTGCTGCTAGTTTTAGGTATTCTGCAGGTAGGTTATCTGCAGCCAGGGTAGTGGGTTTTAATTTTTTCAGTTGTTTTTTGATTGTGGCAGTTACTACAGTTTGCAAGGAGAAGGTGGGTGTAATGCAGGGAGCAGGAATTGAAAGTTTGATGGGTGAGGGGGTTTGATGGCTTGATAGTGCTAGGATGTTTTTAGTAAAATATTTATTAAACTGGGTAGCAATATCGTCTGAATTATTAGCAGTGGTAGGAGTGGGTGTTCTGGTTTTGCCTGGCAGAAGGATATTGTTTATTGTAGACCAGAATTTTTGTTGTTTTTTATGATGCTTAGATTGAATTTTGGTGTAGTAGTTTACTTTGTCTAGTTTAATTTGCTTCTTAGCTTTATTTCTAAGTTCCTGATAAGTTTGTAAATTGAGTTGGTATCTATTTTATTCCAGGATGACCAGGCCTTATCTCTAGTTTTAAGAAGTGATAGGGTTTCCTTTTTTAGCCATGGAAACTTTACTCAGTACATATCTGCTGGGATTTTGAGTTTAGTATGGAAAGGAAGGAGGAGTTGAAATAGTCAACAGCTTCCTGCAGGGGTAGCTGTTTCAGTGGTGCCCAGTTACTGTGTTTAAGTATCTCAATGAGTTTGTTGGAGTTCAGTTGCTTTTTTGTTTCTTATTTGTATTAGAGTGGGTTGGTTAGTTGGATTTGTTCTTTTCCTGACTACAAATTTTGGATAGTGATCACTGAGAGCATCTGGCAGACAACTGGAGAGAAGGTACAGGGTTGGCCTATTTTTTAATATCCAGTCTAGAGTGGAGTGTTTGTTAGATGGTTTGTTAACTCTACTGGGTACTTGGATGACTTGAGAGAAGCCGTGTAGGTTAATATCATTTTGGGGGTTTCTTAAGTTACAATCTAATCAGTCTATGTTGAGATCATCCATAATGAGTGTTTCCTGAGATAAGGTTGTATTACACCAGTGCAGAATACTTTCTAGTGACTGGAAATTGTCCCATGGTGGCATGTAGATACCAATAATGTATATATGTTTCTTGGAGTTGTTGATTAGTTTGGCAAATACTATTTCAGCATTGTTAAGGTTTAGGAGTTTTTTCAGCAAGTGTTTCTATTGAGAGATGTTTTTAAAGAGGAGGGCTATACCTTCACGTTTTATTTATTCTGTCTGACCGTATGATGTTATATCCTGGTGGTAGTATTTCATTACTATTGGTGTTTGGATTTAGCCAGGTTTCAGTGAGAAGTACAATGTTAGAGGAGTAAATGGAGATGTTGTTGGTATGGAGTTCAAGGATCTTACTGTTAACATTTCTTATATTCATATTCAGTATTAGGATATCTGCTTTGTCCCTGTTAGGAAGGATTGATATGCTACGGATTTTAGTATTATTCTTATTTATATCATTATTATTTTAATGTGTCAATATTATACACTATGCGCAAGTTTTCCACTGTAATCCAGCATTATACAGGTTAAGTATGTATTTAAGTTATCAGCCTAGTTGATTGGCTCATTTGAATGTATAAAAGGAAGTATTTCAATGTCATTTCTTATGCTAGTCTGATGAAGTGGATGATATCCCTGAAAGCGCTTACTTGTTTTACTTTGGAATAAACTATTTTGTGAAATTCATTCCGCCGTGTGGAACCAGTGAGTTTTACCTAATTTTGCTCCATTTATTACATTATTTGGTTCCCTAGTCAGTTTCAGTGGCTTTCTGTTCTAGGAAGGATTGATGCCTGACTGCTATTTAAATGTGTGTCAGATTGTGAGACTGAGCTGGAAGGTTTGCAGGATGGGCCGGGGATTGGATGTATGTGCCAGCTAAGGGCTAGCTTTAATATTATGTTGACAACAAATTTCAAGAACTTAGTAATATTTTTATCATATTTCTGGGTAGTACTAGGGATATTAGGATGAGAATGAAGTGAAAGTTTAGCTTGGTTTAAAGTTGGGTTATTGAAGATGGCACTACATATGTGGTAATTTATTGGATTGTGAGTTAGGGGATAGGTGTTAGAGGTTGAGTGGAAAGGGGGAGTCTTGAAAAGTGTGAAATTAATAGAGGTATTGTAGGCTGCTACTGTTAGTAGGACTAGAAAGGCAGTCAGTAAGAGAAGTTGGTTCAGTGATTTAGCAGAGGGTAGATAAGACTTGGGTCTGTGCGTCTTGGGAGGTTTGATTGTGGTGGCCATATTAGCTATGGTTTATGGATTAGTTAAGGTTTTGTAATTGTAGTGGTAAAAAGGAGGTGGGGATTTGGAGAGATGAGTGGATTTTCTGAGTAGTGGTAGAAAGGATGTGGGAGTGTGTAGAACTGGAAGTGTAGGAAGGAGTTATAGTAGGTGGTGTAGTTTGATTGGCAGTTTGGATGAGAAGTGTGGCTATGGAAGTATAAATCTAAGAAAAACAAGGGTGGGCAGGAAAGGAGGTAGGGTAGAGGAGCGGAGTGAAGCTTGAGCATAGCGAGGGCAAAACAGAGTGGGCTGGCCCAGGTAGTGTATTTGGCTGAACTACAAAAATAATTAGCAAGGTAGGTTCAAGTAGCCAGGAGAGCATTTATATGGTAAGAAAGAAGGAGGTTAGAATGGAGGTTGTGTTTTTGAGGTGAGTAGGAGAAGGATTGTTAGTGGCTTTGTTTAAAGGTTATACAAGCCTGAGGGGAGGGAAACCTATGGCTGGGTCAAAAGTAAGCAGTAGATATGGACAGCATGAGAAAGAGTAGGTAGATGTCTGAAGGAGGAAGAGGGAGACAGTGGAGAGTGATGATGTATGAGGGGCTGCCGGTAGTAGGTCAAGAGCAAGAGCAATATAAGAATGTTAATAAAATAAGTAGTCAGTATTGCACATGCATCACATACTTTAGGCGCAGGATCCTGATTGGCATGAT
>NC_056746.1:738628226-738830118 GCF_019279795.1 Protopterus annectens | reverse complement strand
CAACAATAAGAACCAGTAAACTTACTTGCAAAACAGCAGCAGCAATCTCCTTACAACATAAATGAGCAGCAGCAACAATCTCCTTACAATTAGTTTAAATTAGGCAGACAGGAAGTAGAACAGACAGCACGAATGAGCAAACAGATGCGACTGGACTACAGTTTTTTATTATTAATTGAAAGTTTTATTTTGTATTATTATTGACAGTCCTAAAAGTGCCAATGCTCTCACCACCCTAGCTATGCCACTGGACTCAAAAACGTTGCCAACAGTGCATACCCCCTCCAGTCCTCAACCAAATTTTGACAGGCTGTCAGTCTGCTCATGAAGCTGACGTCATTGTGTGCACCCCTGCACATGAGGATGTCAGCAAAAATTCACCCCCCCAGGAAATTTAGAAATTAAAGGGGCCACTCGGGAATCCATGAATTTTGACCTCAAAACTAGTAAATACTGAGGAATTTGGTACCGTTGAAAGGTATTTAAAATTGCTGTGGAGCGTAAGCGTAAAATGTAAAAAAAAAAACAAAGGAAAGAGACTCTGTGTGTGTGTGTGTGTGTGTGTGTGTGTGTGTGTGAGAGAAAAATAGACCAAGAGAGTAAGAGAGAAAGCGAGAGTGATCTTGTGTGACTCAGTGTGTGCATGAAAGTAAAGGAGACTGTGTGTCAGAGAGATTGAGAGAGAGAGTAAGAGTGATCTTGTTTGTGGGAGTGCATGTATAAAAACAGAGGAGACTGAGTGTGTGAGAGAGACTGAGAGAGAGTGAGAGCGGTCTTGTGTGAGTGAAAGCTTGTATGAAAACAAAGAAGCAAAAGAGACTGTGTATGTGTGTATGGGACAGAGAATGGCCTCTGTGTAAAATTGTTGTGTTTTACTTGGTTATTATTTTTTAAGCACTATATTATTTTATATATATATATATATATATATATATATATATATATATATATATATATATATATATATATGTATGTATGTGTGTGTTTGATGTAAAATACTTCCTTTCAACGCCATTAACTTATACTACAGCAAGTTTGAAACATTAGGCAGAGGAACTATTTTACATTAAAAATATATAAAAAAAAGAATATATTACTTAAAAAAAATAAATAAGCAAGTAAAACACAACAATTTTACAGAGAGCCCATTCTCTAAGCACAACAATCCCCTCCAGAGTGTGTGTTAATGTGTGATTACCACCCTTCCGGGCATCAGGCCTCATAACACCTCCGGTTGGGTGTTACTTACACATTAACACACACCCTGTTAGGCATTATTGCTTGTGTACCCTCTGTTTACACACACACACACACACACACACACACACACACACACACACACACACACACACACACACACACACACATTAAACCCAAAGTATTAAACCCAAAGAAACTGTTAAGGAACTGCAAACCTCACAAATACACATGGTCCAAAGTAAACACACATTTTCAGCATTCTGGTCTTTTCTTTTGTGGTTGTGGTATATATCTATAGATAGATAGATGGGCATTTAGATATTTTAAAAACAATTGTTGCTGTACCAGGGTCTACTATGTGTAAATTAAAATTAAAATTGCTTGTATGATATATCTTTTTGATTGTATATTTACCACTGTACATATTGTTTGATGTGGAGCTTTTCTCCCCGAGCCTCCGTTGTAAATGAACCTTGTTCCAGTCAGACTTTCCCGGTAAACAAATGTAAAATAAATAAATAAAATAATAATAAATTGTTAACTCATATATTGAAAGTTCAATTTGTTAAAAAAGTGCTTATCTATATTATTCAGTTTTGTTGGCACAATGTACAGTAGCTAAGTGCTTTCATTTTCAGAAGACTTCCTCATACCAGTTAAACATTCTAAAAGAAAAAATAAAAATCTCTACCTGATATTAAGAAAGATTGTTAATTAGTGTTCAGACAATTGGCACATGAAACTGGACAAATAAGCTACAAGAAAATTTTGGCTTAACACAAGATTCTTTTCAGGCAGAATCTTAATTAATTTGATGCAGTCACCTGAGTTTTTTTTTTTTTTTTGTTTCAAGTTTGAATTCAAAACACTGCAAATTAATTGTTCCTTTTCTGTATTAGTAACTAGGAGCTCTGTCTGTTTTTAACTGCACAGAAAAAAAACTGCTTTTCATATGCAAATTGCTTGAACATTTGGCTTGGGTTCACATTAGACTAAATGTGAATTGAAGTGAAAGATTTGTAAAAATAGGATCGTTTTTTTGTGAGGAACCTCATTCAGGTGATGCAATCTCCTGAGCTTTAATTTGGCTTTGGTTTGAATTGGTTTTAGACAGGCACAGGTTGCTTGAAGAAACCAGTCTTTATATGTTAATTGCCTGAGTACTGATTGGCAGTCCTTTTTAATAACAGATTGTGATTTGTTGTTTTCCTGTTAATGGTCTGAGCCAGTTTTGCAGAAAACAGAAGTGCTCAGCTCATATATCTAGCCTCCTAAAAATAGATACTTAACGGTTACTCATATGTGTGTGGATCAGTGTGTGTGTGTGTGTGTGTGTGTGTGTGTGTGTGTGTGTGTGTGTGTGTGTGTGTGTGTGTGTCTGTCTGTCTGTGGAAAGTACAATAGTCGGCCATTATATAGTTGACCGTAGAACATCAACTATGCAATGGGCAACTGCAGATACTACACACACAGACATAATCACAAATGCAAGGAAAACAGTACTGCACTTGTGATTGTGGGCAAACATACACATGCATAAAAGCAAATCAAATGCATTTACACAGGGGGGGTTCACTCCAAACCCTACCAACATGTGGACTTCAGCTCCATACCTCCATATATACATTAAATCTATGGTTGCACAGAAGGTCAATCATCCCAATGAGTAAATCTATTGCAGCACTCAATTCAAAAACTAAATAAATAAATAAATAAACGTTCAACTTCTCATCAAGGCCAGCTACCTGACCTTCTGACAAAATGCACTGTAACTTTGTAATACATTCAAGGGCTCCCATGATTTGGCTTTATACTTAAATAGAGTTTATTTACAAATGGGAATGTAAACTCAAGATACTTAAAAAAATAAAGCAATTCAAGTCACTTAGTCTTTTAGTGATTCTAAGTACCTCAACAATAATTCATTATTTATAGTATCTTACACCATTTGCACAACACTTAAGGTTCTACTTTTTTCTCAGATACCTTTCTCAGCTTTCCAAGAGTCCTGACTCTTAGCTTGCAAGTCCCTTCACAGATGAAAACATCCCTTCTCCCTCAACAGACCCCAGCCTGTGTTTCTCTCTAAGTTTCTTCCTCTCTCCACAAGAGAGTATCTGCATTTTTCTCCATCTCTCTCTCTCTCTCGCTCTTCCTTTTATTAAAACGGGACGTGGCCTGCTCCACTCATAATAGGCATGTCTCCTCCTCCCAAATTTCCCCAAACTGCAGCCACATATACATCACAGCTGTAGTTATGGATCACTACATCACATGACCACCCAAACCAGTTCACATCTGTAGGAGTAAGTATTACTGTTTAACAAGATCCCACCTCTGTTGGCCCCTAAAACTTCTCAGCACCTCTTCCATTTATAACACTATTTAGCAAAATGTCAAGCTTTGGAATAGACATAACACTGTGATTGTCTAACATGATGCATAGCTACAGTGGTGTGAACTCTCTGACCAGGCTTATCAATTCAATTTTTAACTCTAAGACATTTTACTAACAGTTTGGTGCTGGGACAAACTCTTTCATTACTTTCATGTATAGTATCCAGTGCCTTTTTCTGAGTTTCAGTTTTATCTATGGAGTTTTAAAGTTTCCTGTCATGTTCAAGTACAATTTCTGCAACTGTCTGTCCATTCAAGCTGAGACATTCTGTTATTTATTGAAGTTTTTTTATTTCCTCATGTGCCTCAGTATATAGTTTCCACTGCTCTGTTAATTTTTTATGGGCTACATCCATAGCTTACTCTAGACGCAACACTGGTATGCATATTTTTATTTAGGGTGCTATTTTCAGAGAAGAGCTTGAATTCTTCTCTCCCTCATTCACTTATTTTCTGATTAATTATATCAATCTATCTTTTCAGCTTTGCTATATTAGACTTAACAACTACCATTCCAGTTTCCAGATTTTCCAGATAGTTTTGGCATGCCTATCTGTGTCTACCATGCCATCAGGCTCTTTGAAGCTCATGTTTTATTTGAGCCCTGTCTCAGTCACTGAGTTTTCATCTACATGGAGACTTTCCATTCCTTACAATGGCTTAGCAACATGCTGTTTATATATTTTTTCACCTAACTTTCTTTCTCTTCTTCTTGTAGTCTTTTATTCTTTTTTTGCCTTTTTGTTCCACTTCTGGGATTTGTTGAGTAAGAGTACTTTCATGGATATTGCTCCTTAGTAATTCTGTACACACTGTCTTTATGAGCTCCTTCACTGATCGGTGTAAATTGTTTGCTTTCATTTAGACATTGCTTCTAGATGATTGTTACAGTTGATGTGACATCCTGACCCCACGTGCAAAAAATTGGAAAAGGGGGCTGTGGATCATTATTTAATATTTTGCTGTTGTACAAACTGGATGACTTCATTGTTGTATGGGTCTGTATACAATGTTTGACTCTGTTTCAGACCTCTTGATGCTGGGCTTTTGGAGACTTATTCTTGGGTCTATATTGAATCAGGGAACGCTTTAAAAAGTGAACGCTGATTCATCGACCCTATTTCAGCGAACGCTAAAAATCCCGAATACCTGGAACAGCAAATTTTTTCTCAGGGAAAAAAATTGCTGGTCCGGTTTCGTGAGTTTGCCGTTTCCACCACTTGTGGTGCAATCTCAGAGTTGGTATATTTAAGTTGGGGGTGTCAGGGGGTGTGTGGGGCAAAGCCCCCACATTAAATACTGTTTTAAGTTTTTTTTTTTTGTGGAACAGTGATTTTTTTTTTTTACCTGGGAAAAAAAATCGCTGTTCTGAGTGTTTGGCATTTTCAGTGTTCGCTGAACTAGGGTCGATGAATAAACGTTCGCTTTTTTAAGCGTTCGCTTATTTAATATAGACCCTTATTCTCTGCTTGCTTATTCTGAAATTTCATTTTTAGGTGAAGTGAGGAACTGTTTATCTTTTGTAGCATCTGCCACAGTTTCTCCTTTTTAGTTTTTAAATGCTGTTTGGATTTCAGACTGGCATTTTCATTTTTTTTCTGTGATGCCTCTTGGAATAGCATTTTCCTACTGGCTTTCATATTTCAGTGCTGCCACTTGTATGAAAGGTGTTAACAGTCATCCATCTCTTGTCTTCATTTTGCTACTTCTTCTGTTGGTCAAGGTTAGCCAATAACCTGCTAAATCGCTCTGTAATTTTATTTTCATGTTCCAGAAATCATTTGTTCCATCATAGTTATGAGCTCTTTCTGCTTAAAGACAACACCCTGTGACTGTCATAACATTTATTTTATTGACAATTTATTACCGGGAAAGACAATTGTGTAGGTATCCATTTTCAGTGATTTTCCATGGAGAAATCTCCAAAGTATTACAAAAACATGTAAGAACAATAATTTTACAATCTTTAAAAATAATACAGAAATTTTTACAGTTTAAATAATTATACCAAATTAGACATAATGTGAAAGCAGTGGTTAAGAATAGATATTACATGGCAATGATTTAATATTTAGGGAAATTTTAGCCACTTTATAGAAAAATTAAAGGTAAGTTAGTATAACAGAAATAGGAATTGCAATATGAAGTGAGAGAAAAACAGGGTCATGGCATATTTAGAAAGAGAGTCAGGAGAAAGAAATAGATTGAAGTAAGGAAATGAGTGAAGAAGGGAGAGTAAGGAGGTGTAAGGTATGAATAGGTGCTTATTCATATTTAAGGCTATATTTTATCCTGGGAGTTGAGCAAGAACAGAGCCACATTTTGGCTATGAAGTTTTTTGGAATGGATTTAAAGGACAAGATGGAGGGTATTGACCTGTTGGATACAGGTAGGGTCTTCTGGGCTTTAGCACCTTGGTAAGAGTATAGAGCATGTCCAGCAGAATTCATAGGTTTATGTACAGAGAGGAGTTTTTAGTCATTGGATCATAATGACCAGATGGAAACATAGCTTTGTAGAATGGTATTTAGTGTTTTTCGAGCAGACGGATGCTGTATAATTTTTAAGGTGGCAAGAAGCTGTGAATGTGTTAGTTGATGGGGCAGTTCTAACAAGTGTGAGCTTTTTAGTGCTATACACTGGTGAGCTCTGAAAGAGATGTTTACTTCAAATTTAGCCACCATATCGTATCATTGTTCAAGATTTGATTTTTGTGATATCTGGAGGTTAGTATGGATGGGACTGCCATAAAATAGGCTAGGAGTCAAATGCTGGCAAGTGTAATTTTAGCTGCATTGGTGAGAAAATTTTTGGCTCTGTAAAGCATCATTAATTTTTGATTTTTTTAATGCAATTTTGTATATGCAGGTTGAATTTAAGATTATCATCCATGATCATCCCTAATAATTTGCTATGATAAGTGACTTCAATGGTTGTATTATCAAGAGAGAAGACTTTAAATTTCATTTTTTCATGAGATAGGGATTTGGGGAAAAGATGGTTTTTTTTGGAGGGGGAGGGGGCTGAGCATGCGTTGAGTTATAAAGCCATGTTTAAGTGGCTATTAAAGCTTCTTGAGTGTTTTTTTTTTCTTTTTTGAGATGTATCAGGTTGACTGATATGCATATGATTGTGGAGTCATCTGACTATTGTATTAGGGAGGCCTCTTGTGTGGATGTGTGGGGAGTGTTGGCGAGAATGTTAAAAAGGAGAGGACCAAAGATAGAGCTTTATGGAACACCTGTGACAACTGGGAGGTATGGAAACAGGGAAGATAGCCATTTTACTGACTGATATCTATTGGATAAGTAGATTGTGAACCACAGAAGGGTGGGCTGAGACAGACCTAGTGAAGGCATTTCAAGTAGAAATGTGTTGTGACAAACTGTGTTGAAAGATTTAGATAAGTCTAGAAATAATGAGACTAGTTTGCCTTTATCTCTAGCTTTATTGGGCATATCTACCAAGGTTAGAAGTGCAGCATTAGTACCATGGAAGGGATGGAAGCAGTGTAGTGCATGGGATAAAAATAGTTTAGCAATCATTTTTGTATACATAGGTTCATAGGTTGGTACTAGGCTATCGGCCCTAGGGCCTATACAAGCCTAGCCATAACAATTCCCTGGCCATTTTTTCCCACACTATTTACTTCTCTGGAACCCTGTCTAGCAGGACAACTGACATGATCCCCGGGGTGAATTTCCTTTCTCCCATCCAATCATTAAGGTTCCCTTTGAAGAGGGCCAGAGAAGTGCTCTGCTTGACATGTGTGAGCAGTCTATTCCAGAGTCTGGGGAGTCTCTGGGTCAGGAACCTATCCCTCCAGCATGTTTTGTTTATTGTGGTGACAAGATTTAGATCCCCGGAGTGTGTGGCTCTGAGGGACTGGGATTTCTTTAAGTGAGCATGTTCAACAGCTCTGGGTTTGATATGGCCTTGTATGTTAAGCAGAGATCGCCTCAGAGTAGATGATATGCGACAGAGTATAGCTGGAGTTTTTTTAAGGTGGTCAGCATAGGGCATCTGCTTTAGGCCTGTGATTCTTTTAGTGAGGTATTTCTGCGGCCTTTCCAGTTGTTGCAGATGTCTTGAGAGGTACATACCAAACGGGGAACTGTATTCTATAATGGGTCTAATGAGGGATGAGTACAGTGGGACAATGACCACTTGATCCTTTTTTATGACAATGATCCTTTTTATGGATGAAAAGCCCTTAGTGATGAGGTGTGTCACATAGAAGGATTTCCTGACTGTTGTGGCAATGTGGTTATTGAAGGTGAGACCACTGTCCACCTGTGTCCCTAAGTCTCTTATCACCCTTTCAGTGTTTAGTGTACTGCCACCTATGTGATAATTCACAGATACATGTTTTTTCCCAAAGGGGATAACTATACATTTCTTGGCATTGAGCTTGAGCCCATGGCTCTGGCACCAAGCATCTGTTTCTGTAAGGCCCTTTTGTAGAGTATCCACATCATTTGGGGATTCAGTAATGGCTCCCAGTTTGCAGTCATCTGCAAACTTTGTTAGCCTGAGTCCCTTAGTGTTGGCCTGTACTTCAGAGAAGTAGATGCCAAACAAGAGAGATCCCAGGGCTGAACCCTGAGGTACTCCACTTGTCACTTGTCTGGAGCTGGATTTGGAGTTAGTTCCTTTTACAGTGTGGGTTATGTCAGTAAGCCAGTTGGCAACCCATCGAGTAACGTAGGGATTAATGCCCAGCTTAGTAAGTTTATCTATGATTCCAGAGTGGGGGATGGTGTCAAAGGCCTTGGCGTGGTCCAGATAGGCTGTGAGGACTGCCTTACCCTCGTCCACGGCTCTGGAGACGAATTCGAAGAAGTCAATAAGGTTCAGGAGACAAGAACAGCCCTTCACAAACCCAAACTGGGTGGGGTCCAGTGTTTTAAGGTTGCCAATGTCTTTGTTTATAAGTTCCATGATAATAAGTTCCATGGCCTTGCAGATCAGGCTCGTCAGACTGATGGGGCGGTAGTTCCCGGGATCCAAGGTGGATCCCCCCTTGTGGAGTGGGATAACTGTAGCTGTACACCACTCAGTGGGCATGAAGCCTGAGGTGAGGATATTATTAAACATGACACTTAGGTGAGGTGCCAGTTCATTTTGTAGTTCATGTAGTACACAGCCCGGGATGTCATCTGGTCCTCATGGATGCTGTATTCTTAGCTAAACATAAGATTGCTATAGGTCTAAAGTTACTGATGTCTGTTGAATTTCCTCTTCTATGTAGAGGGATAATGTGCGACTTTTTCCAGAGATAGGGAATGTGTGATTCCTAGATTTATAAATGCAGCAACAAGGCTTACGCTCATACAGGAGGTGCAATGACCCAACCAACAACAAAATTCGAGTCCAAAAAGGCCAGCACTCAAGTGAGAGGTAAATACAGACTTTAACCCCAAAAGAATATCCACAGACCGGTTTCAGCCATAAGCCTTTTTCAATGCATAACACTGAAATGTATACTCAATCACATATATATATATATATATATATATATATATATATATATATATATATATAGTAAAAGTAATGATCAGCAGGTTCATACCATCCAATCAATTTACAGCTATTATAAATGTTAATTCAACCCAGGGGAAAAAAGCCCCCCAATGTAACAATCCAAGCTTTTTCTTTTTTATTCAAAATGTTGTGCCAATCCGCTTTAAAATTCTTGTTAACAATAACTTTGTCTATAACAACAAATGTAAATTGTGCAATTGGATGTTTTGTAATATATTTATGCAAAGCATCGGTTGAACATTTAGTTCTAATGTTACGAAAATGTTCAGAAATATATAATCTTATAGGTCTAGAAGTCTGACCTACTTAAAATGCTGAACATGTCCACATAACTAGGTAAACTACCAAATATGTACTGCAGTTGGCAAATATATTAATCTTAAATATGTAAGATGTAATTTTACTAGTAAATTCCTTAGTTTTGCATATGTGCCTACAAAATGAACAATGAACACATGGAAAACATCCCACCAATATTCCACCATCCCAAGTCCCCTGAATGGTGTTAGTAGATGGTGTCTTATGTTTATAATGGTTAAAATATCCTCCTAAGGTTTTGCATGTCCTGAAGAAAAAATGACATCTTGAACCCAAAAGGTTACTAAGCTGCTCGTCAGCTAATAAGATGTCCAAATGTTGTATAAGATCCATAAAATGAAAACTATTATGCCCATAGCTAGTAGTCAATCTAATGATATTACTTCTTTTACTTTTCTTAGATTGATATTAAAATAGATTTGTTCTATCTAAAGATTGTACTTCCCTACTAGTCTAAAAAATATGAGACTTATTATAACCTCGTTCACCAAATCTACCTATTAGTTCCTGCTGTTGAGATAAAAATCTCTCATTTCTGGAACAAATTCTACAAACCCTCATAAATTGTAATTTTGGAATGTTTTTAATGATATGTTTTGGATGACAGTTGGAGGCATGAAGTAAAGTACTGGTGTTCAATGGTTTTCGATAAACAGAAGTTTCCAATGTACCATATTGTTGTTCATTCAACAGGACATCCAAAAATGAAAGACTTTCTATAACATAATTTATTATAAATTGGATGCCCCACTTATTTTCGTTTAGATATTGTACAAATTCTTGTAAATATTCAACATCAGACTTCCAAACCATCTAGCAGTCATCCAAAAATCTTTGCCAAATATCTATTTCACCCAGAAAAAGATTATGGCCAGCATCATAAATAATGTCTTGTTCTAGGTACCCCATGAACAGGTCGGTATAAATTGGAGCAAATGATGCACCCATAGCCATACCATTAAGTTGCAAAAAGCAACTGCCATTGAAATAGAAAACATTCTTGGCAAGAACATGTCCCGTTAGACAAAGGAGGAAGGTATTAAAACCAGGACTATATAAGGGTATCTTCTCCAACCAGTATTCCAGAGCGGCCAAACCCACCAAATGGGGAATATTCGTATATAAACAAGTGACATCTTAGGTGCACATGATCCACCCAGGTTCCAAATGCATATCAGAAACAATATTAAGAAATTCTGTAGTGTCCTGGATGCGAGCCCTAACCCCTTTTAATAATGGTTGTAAATACGTTATCAGACATGATGATAATGGTTCTGTTAATGAATCATTACCAGATACAATGGGTCTACTTGGTGGCTGTATGGGGTTCTTATGAATTTTGGGGAGCAAATACAGATATTGTTGTAAAGGGTCATTGACCGTCAAATGATGGGATGTTTTTTGGCTGATAATATCTTCACTCACTGCCAAGGGCAAAAACTCATCGCTCTCACATTTAAATCTAGATGTTGGATCAATTGACATGACCATATAAAACTGACCATCCTTCAACTGTCTCTCAGCCTCACATAAAATAAATAGACCAGTCCATGACCACTATTGCTCCACCTTTGTTTCCACCAATAATAACTATGATTTTATTCTTCCTTAAATTCTCTAAAGCTTCAATTTCTGATGCTGTCACATTATTAGAAAAAAGTTGTGTACGTAACTCTAAACTGAAATGTAAATCTTTGAGAACACATTGTTGGAAGATATCAACATGTTTATTCATAGGGAAGCAAAAGTCGATCTTTGAAATCAGAATGTCTGCTGAAATGAAGGCTCACAAAAAATCTAATTCTTAAAAATCTTTGAGTCAAGATAGGAATAATTGTCCTAACCCTTTAGGACTAGAAGAAGGGGTGGTAGAAAGAACAGGTCAGGATATCACACTAGAAACTTTAACTTTACTAAACCTTCTGAGGCCCACAAAAGTCAACTTATAATGTACACAATATTTCTACTGTAACTCTATCTGATGTTGAACTCCAGGTATTGAATAAAGGCTTAAATTTTATTCCTGGCTATGTGGTGTCTGAGGATACTTTTGTGGATGACTTAGTTTATTTTTGTAGAGTGCTAAACCTTAGATTGCACTTTGATAACATCGAACAAACACCTTCATTTCAGCACATGTTCAGATTTCAAAGATCTACTTTTGTTCCCCCTATGAATAAACCTGTTGATATCTTCCAAAAATGTGTTCTCAAAGATTTATATTTCAGTTTAGAATCACGTACACAACTTTTCTTTAATAATCTGACAGCATCAGAAATTGAAGCTTTAGAGAATTTAAGGAAGAATAAAATCATAGTTATTATTGCTGCAGACAAAGGTGGGGCAATAGTGGTCATGGACTGATCTATGTATTTGACTGAGGCTGAGAGACAGTTGAAGGATGGTCGGTTTTATACAGTCATGTCAATTGATTCAAAATCTGGATTTAAATGTGAGATTGATGAGTTTTTGCCCTTGGCAGTGAGTGAAGGTATTATCAGCCAGAAAACTTGCCATCATTTGACAGTCAATAATCCATTACCACAATATCTGTATTTGCTCCCCAAAATTCATAAGAACCCCACACAGCCACCAGGTAGGCCCATTGTATCTGGTAATAATTCATTAACAGAACCATTATCATCATTTTTGACAACGTATTTACAGCCATTATTAAAAGGGGTTAGGGCTCCCATCCAGGATACTACAGAATTTCTTAATATTGTTTCTGATATGCAATTGTAACCTGGGTGGATCATGTGCACCTTAGATGTCACTTCTTTATATACGAATATTCCCCATTGGGTGGGCTTGGCTGCTCAGGAATACTGGTTGGAGAAGATCCCCTTATATAGTCCTGGTTTTAATACCTTCCTCCTTTGTCTAACGGAACATGTTCTTACCAAGAATGTTTCTATTTCAATGGCAGTTGTTTTTTACAACTTTAGGGTATGGCTACAGGTGCATCATTTACCCCAATTTATGCCACCCTGTTCATGGGATACCTAGAACAAGAAATTATTTATGATGCTGGCCATAATCTGTTTCTGGGTGAAACAGATGTTTGGCGGAGATTTCTGGATGACTGCTGGAAGGTTTGGAAGTCTGATGAATATTTGCAAGAATTTGCACAATATCTAAACGAAAATAAGTGGGGCATCCAATTTATAATAAATTATGATATAGAAAATCTTTCATTTTTGGATGTCCTGTTGAATCAACAACAAGATGGTACATTGGAAACTTATGTTTATCGAAAACCATTCAACACCAATACTTTGCTTCATGGCTCCAGCTGTCATCCAAAGCATATCATTAAAAACATTCCAAAATTACAGTTTATGAGGGTTTATAGAATTTGTTCTAGCAATGAGGGATTTTTATCTCAATAGCAGGAACTAATAGGTAGATTTGGTGAAAGAGGTTATAATAATTGTCATATTCTTCAGACCAGTAGGGAAGTACAATCTTAGATAAAACAGATCTATTGAAATATCAATCTAAGAAAAGTAAAAGAAGTAATATCATTAGATTGACTACTAGCTATGGGCATAATAGTTTTCATTTTATGGATCTTATACAACATTAGGACATCTTATTAGCTGATGAGCAGCTTAGTAACCTTTTGGGTTCAAGATGTCGTTTTTCCTTCAGGACATGCAAAACCTTAGGAGGATATTTTAACCATTATAAACATAAGACACCATCTACTAACACCATTCAGGGGACTTAGGATGGTGGAATATTGGTGGGATGTTTTCCATGTGTTCATTGTTCATTTTGTAGGCACATATGCAAAACTAAGGAATTTACTAGTAAAACTACATCTCACATATTTAACATTAATGTATTTGCCAACTGCAATACAGATTGGGTAGTTTATCTAGTTATGTGTACATGCTCAGCATTTTACGTAAGCCAGACTTCTAGACCTATCGGATTACATATTTCTGAACATTTTAGTAATATTAGAACTAAATGTTCAATCAATGCATTGTGCAAACATACTATAAAACATCCAGCTGCACAATTTAAATATGTTGTTCTAGACAAAGTTGCTGGCAACAAGAATTTTAAAGCGAGTTGGCACATTTTGAATAAAAAAGAAAAAGCTTGGATTGTTAGATTGGGGGTCTTTTTTCCCCTGCTTGAATGAACATTTATAATAGCTGTAAATTGATTGGATGGTATGAACCTGCTGATCATTACTTTTTCTATTTATATGTGACTGAGCATACATTTCAGTGTTATGCATTGAAAAAGGCTTATGGCCAAAACTGATCTGTGGATATTCTTTTGGGCTTAATTAAAGTCTGCATTTACCTCTCACTTGAGTGCTGGCCTTTTTGGACTCGACATTCCTAGATTTATCTACTTATAAAGACTGAGACAGGATAGGTAATGCTTTTGGCTGGTATTTTAAGGTGCTTGCATGGAAGGTCAACATCTGAAGTAGAGCATGGTTTGAATTTATTTAAGAGTAGTTTTATATAACGTGTGCCCAGGTGTGAAGATGAAAGTGGATATGGTGATATGTAGCTGTTGAGCAAGGCTGGAATTCGATGTTGGGGAATCCTTGGTTAAGAATGCTATACTATATATGAATTAAGAGTTGAATTTTGCTACAGTTTTGAGTGGTGAGTTATTGAGAGAGGGATTAGGGTTAAAGTTTTGGCCTGGGGATGTAAGATTTCTTTAATAGCTGACCAGAATTGTTTAGGGTTATGCTTACCATTGTATAGTTTTGTTGACTTCATTTATTTTTTTTAGTACAATTTTGGAGTATTCTGAAGTTTTTGAGATATTGTGGTGTTTTATATTTTTGCCACTCTTTTTCACTTTTTCTCTGTCTTCCATTAGCATTCTACTGATTTTGGATAGCTAAATTGTATTTTTTTTGTGCAAGGCTATTTAGGATAGTTGTATTGAATTCATTTACAGCATCATCTAAAGGTGGATTTTTAGGATGTTCCAATTAATAGGTGATATGGTAGTAATGCATATATCTGGGTTAACCTTGGACAGGTTGTATGTTGCTTTATAAACATGGTGTTTGCGTGGATGTGTGAGATGTCTGGTTTTATGCATAGGGAGATGGTTACTGAGGGAGTCTGACATTGAACATGAGATGGTGACTTTTGCTAGGGTTTGATAATAGGATCCAGTCTAATAAGGAATTTGATGTCTTGCTATAATTTGTGGGGCTGTTAATTACTTGTGTGTAACCATCATGCTAGATGTAGGGGAGTTGCAGGTTATGTCCATCCCACTAATACTGACATCACCTAGCAGTATGTTGTGGCATTGTTACAGATATCCAATATAAGTTATCTTCCAGTGTAGCTACATTGCCACTAGGAGGGATATACATGACAATAATACATGTTTATTTATTTTTAGGAAAGTGATAAAAAGCTCTACTGAGTTGAATGTTGGTATTGGTTTGCTGTAGGGGGAAATGTGGTCATTGGGAAATATTACAGCAGTACCACCAACATTTCTCTTTATTTGGTTTATATTATAGCTGAGGGTTTAATTTTGGAGTTGTTTGTGCTGGGTTTAACCGAAGTTTCAGTTATAACAAGATGATCAGGCTTGTATTGGATAATCCAGACATGTAGTTCAGTAATTTAGTTAATTTTGCTTCTAATATTTATAGTGGCAAAAGTTAAATTACCGAAGTGGGGAGGTAGGCTATTCTGGAGTTAGGGTAATGTGTGGAAGGGAATTGTCTTGATGTTGGTTGCAATAGGTGTGGCCAGGATTCTGGTGAATGTTTCCTTTTAGGAATTTAGTATATTGGCGTATTAATGGTTTTTGTGTTTTTTTTTTCATTGAGGGTATTTTCCACTTAATTTTATTCTCACATTTCAGAGGGTTCACTTTCAGAATTAATACCTCTTTTTTGTCTTACACAGCACTGAAAAACCTTTTTTCTGTCAGTGTTCAACCTTTAAAAAGTTACATAGTTTTCTTATTTTACACCAATGAACCCCCCTGCCCTTTTACTGTCAGACGGTTTAACCTTTCATGATCGATTCTTTTTCCACAGTAATGTACCCTCTTTTCATTGTAGAGAGTTTCATCTTTTAATTTCACAAAATGCCAGTAGTGTTTTGGTAAAGCAATTTAATAACAGAAAATTGTTGTTGCGAGTCTTTTAGTATAAATAACATAAACCGCAAACTTTCTTTGCCTGGTTGTCCTTTAAATGCCATGAAGGCCCACTTATATTCTCAAACAAGCTTTCATATAAGCACATGGCAAATATTCCTGTAGGGATACCATAATATTAACAGTTCAATACTCGGTTGTCTAACTAATGTACAGACAGCACTTAATACAACTCACTGTGGTATAAAAATCACACACTTTCCAACAAATTCATTTGTGTATAAAGTTCCACCACTGTTCAGTTTTTTCTACGCAATGTATAGCTTTTAATTCTTAACAAGTAGGGCTCACACATACACAAAGAGACCAGATTTCAGAATATTATGCTGCATTGTTGTGAGCAAATTTTCATGACAAGAAGCCACACACAGGATGTCTGTGATTCAGAGACACACGTACCGCTAGCAGGGAATGTACAGCAGCAGTAATGGCTTCTGTATATGCGAATGGCTGAAAAATGACAAGGTAATGAGCAACACTATTAAAATGAGTGGTTTGGTGTATGCAAATGAGACAAAACAAAATAACAGAGTAATTCATAAATGAGCTGTGCCCTTTGTAAATTAACACGGTCATTCATTCCTGATATAGGAATTGTGGAAAAAATGTCAGAGGTTAGCTCCACATTAGTAAATGTAAATTCATGGACTCCGTGGCATTGACAGTATGAAAAAGTACCATCAGGATAGGAAGACCACGACTGACATCATAGACATGTGTCAGGGTCATCTGCAGCTCCATTGGAGTCATGGATTTCCTATCCCAGTGGATACCAAAGTATGTGTGACTTTATATATGCTAACTAAAAGAACTTTTCAGTGACCTACTGGGGACACACTGGGGGTATCTCAGGCATCCGCCTCTAGAATACTCAAGACGTTTCTCAATGTCATACTTCAGCATGTAGGGAGCATATGTGGCTCTCATGTATCACACAGGAGAAAGGGAACACCATGTGGAACTTCTTTGATATAGCCAATTTCTCTCCGGAACTGGGGGTCACAAACTGCATCCACATTGAAATAAAGATGTCTCAAAGGGAGCTGGGAAGGAGGTTCATGATCTGCAAAGAGGATCACTCCATCAACTGCCAAGTGGTCAATCTACAATGAGTCTTTAGGCCACTCAGGCAGTTATTATGACTATGCATATGGCACACTGTATCAATGTTTTTTAAAGTGTGACTTCCCCAAGGGGCATCTTACTGGCAATACCAGATATGCCATGTAAACCTGGCTGATGACACACATCAGAAATATACAAAATGAAGCAGACAATGAGTATGATTCCCATTCACAAACAAGAAACATTACTGAGCATATATGTGTGGTGCTGAAGGCATGCTTTCCCTTTTTGGTTTCCTCTGGTGGTCTTCTGTGCAAAAATATTTTCAGTATGTGCATTGTTACACAATATCATACATTGGAGGCAATTTTGGCAGGGAGGAGGCTGTTGCAGAAGGAGCAGCCCACAGTACACTAAGCAGTAGAGGCAGAACCAGTTGAGGAAGCAGTTTAGGAGCCAGCAGAAGGGGATGATCGTGCTAGACAGAGGTGGGCACAGTACGCTGTAAGAGGCAGCAGACTGCACATAGCTTCAGCACACAAAGTAACAACACAGATACACTACAGTAAAAGTGATGCATGTAAAACTAACACCAGGCTATGGTATAGGGTGGCTACACTTTGCAACACACATAGGCATCCCGCATAACAATGTACAGATTGCAGGGCACAGTGATCATTATTTGCTGTGATTGAAGAGTGAATGTACGAGTGCATGTCTTTCACAGGAAAATGGGTGAGTGATGAGGACATTTAAAGAAAGAGTGCAGGTGTGTGCATTGGCGTAGTGTGGATTGATATTAATGTACAAGGCTTTGTGATGGGCCACTGTCAGTGGAAGTGTGTCTGTGTGTGTGTGTATGTAATGCACTGGGGGCTTTGGTGGTGTAACTGTGCACCTGCTTGGACACAGCCTCAACATTAGTTGTCACACTGTGTATCAATGTGCTAGACAGGTCCAGAAAATGCATGGTAGAGAGTTAAGCATCAAATACATGTAGCCACTCTACCTGGAGTTGTACTGGTCATACCAAAGCCGTGGCCAGAAGCTGGCATGTGCATGAAAGTGATCAGTGTCCACTACATGACAAGGAACTGTCACAACCCTGGGAATGCCCCCTCCTTGCTTTAGACACCTCCACAACTGATGTAACTGTGGAGGTGCTAGCACTGCATGACCATAATCTAGATTGTGCACTGCCACAATAGCCAGCCTCTATGGAGGTAGTGGACCAGCTTTATGGGTGGTACTTCACACATGGTAGGCAGCTTGAGAAGACAAGCCACATTCCAGTATGCAGTTTAGTGTATGAAAACAATCACATACACATAGGGCATGCACTCCCATAGGACATCTTGCACACCCTGCATCAGACGTACTAAGTCCCCCATGACTGCATTGGCACTGGCCTGTGCCTATGTGATGGTACTGCAAATACATTGGGTTGCAACCAATAGCACAGCAACTTCATGAGAAAGGCAGTAACCATGTGTCTAGTAAGCAACAGTACACACCCTAAGTGTGCAACCACCAACTAAGAGGGGCTAGTGGCAGATCCTGACACATTTCTGGGAGGGGCACCACACTTTCCTGACAGCTAGTATCCCCAATAACCTGTCCTCTGTGTGGTGTGTGTCTTCTGGGTGTCCACAAGTATAGAGGCTGTGCAATGGTCTGTGTAGAGTATGCAGTGGTTACATTCTCTGTGTACAACAAACAAGCACACACACACACAGACACACACACACACACACACACACACACACACACACACACACACACACACACACACACACACACACACACACACGCACACACACATATACACACGCACACACACACACACACACACACACACACACACACACACACACACACACACACACACACACACACACACACACACACTATCTCTCTCTGTAATCCCTGATTATGCCAACTCTTTATCTCATGCACCAATACACTTGCCCAACATTTCCTGGAATTCATTAATTCCAATGCCCTGGATCAACTCGTTCTTACCACCACTAGAGGTAACAACATCCTTGTCCTGGTCATTACTAACATGGGCGACCTTTGCTCTACATCAATAGTCAACTCCTCCCTGGTTAGATATGACCACAAACTAATCACTTTGAAAATCCACATCCCTCTCACCCCCACTCCGCAAAGGTACCACCATGAAAAATGTCTCCAAAGCTAACTTTGGGCTAGGGAGTGAGGAATGGACTAGACTATCACTGTAATTACAAGCTCTATGCTTATATACAGAAGTGTACTATTACAATCACAACACTACATAGGTTTAACAGGTTCATAGGTTCATAGGTAGGTACTAGGCTATTGGCCCAAGGACCTATATAAGCCTAATCAAAAAGGTACCCTGGCTTTCGCCATCCAAGAAAATGATTTTCCTGTGCCCCTGTCAAACAGAGCCATGGAGGTGATCCCCAGGGTGAATTTCCTATTTCCCATAGAATTATCAAGATTTTTCTTGAAGAGTGCTAATGAGCTTTTTTGATATAGATAGGTAGTTTGTTCCAGATTATGGGAAGTCTCTGGGACAGGAATCTATCCCTCCAGCATGTTCTGTTTATGGTGGTGACAAGGTTTAGGTCCCTAGAGCGTGTAACTTGGAGGGATTGGGATTTCTTTAAGTGGAGCATGTCCAGCAGCCCTGGGTTTGACATAGCTTTGTATGTTAGGCAGAGATCACCTCTGAATAGGTGATATGCGGCAGAGTAAAGCCGGAGTTTTTTGAGACAGGCTGTGTAGGGCATCTGTTTGAGGCCAGTAATCCTCTTTGTGAGGTATTTCTGTGGCCTTTCCAGTTGTTGTAGATGTCTTGTGAGGTACATACCAAAAGGGATGTTGTACTCTATAATGGGTCTAATGAATGATGTGTAGAGGGGAACAATGACCTCTTTTTTCCTGGATGAGAAACCTTTTGTGATGAGGTGTGCCATGTAAAAGGATTTCCTGATTACTGTGGCAATGTGATTATCAAAGGAGAGACTACTGTCCACCTGTGTCCCAAGGTCTCATCACACTTTCGGTGTTAAGTAGACTACCAGCTATGTAGTAGCTCATGGGTACAAAGTTTTTACCAAAGGGGATGACAATGCACGTTTTAGCATTGAGCTTCAGGCCATGGCTTTGACACCAGGCATCTGTCTCAGTGAGGCCCTTTTGTAGGATGTCCACATCATTAGGAGTTTCAATTATGGCTACTAGTTTGCAGTCATCTGCGAATTTCGTTAGCCAAAGACCTTCTGTGTTAGCCTGTACTTCAGAAAAGTAGATACCAAACAGGAGAGGACCCAGTACTGAACCCTGTAGTACTCCACTTGTCACTGGTCTGAAGTCGGATTTGGAGTTGCTGCATTCACAGTGTGGGTTCTGTCAGTGAGCCAGTTGGCAACCCATCTTGTGACATAGGAATTTATACCTAGTTTAGTGAGTTTATCTATAATTCCAGAGTGGGGGATGGTGTCAAAAGCCTCGGCGAGATCTAGATAGGCTGTGTGAACCACCTTACCCTCATCTATGGCTTTGATGACTGCTTCAAAGAAGTCTATCAGGTTTAGGAGACATGATCTGTCTTTTACAAATCCAAACTGGGTGGGATCCAGAGTTTGGAGATTACCAATGTCTTTGTGCATAAGATCCATAATGATACGTTCCATGGTCTTGCAGACCAGGCTCATTAGGCTAATGGGGAGGTAGTTCCCAGGGTCCGTGGTGGCTCCCCCTTTGTGGAGTGGGATAACCATTGCTGTGCTCCATTCAGTGGGCACAAAGCCTGAGGTGAGGCTATGATTGAATATGGTGCTAAGGTAGGGTGCCAGTTCATTCTGCAGTTCATGTAGAACACAGCCTGGGATGTTGTCAGGTCCCATGGATGCTGTCTTCTTGGCTATGGAGAGTGTGTTTTTTATCTCTGCAGCCGTGCTTATAGGAACTTTGCATTCTTCCAGTATAGAGATGGGCCCTTTAAGGGGTGAGAGGGGGGTAAAGTTAGCACTGAACCTATCTGCCAGGCTTCCTTTTTTGGAGGATATCATCTTGGTTCTGTTAGGGATAGCATGATCCATGCACTCATGTAAGTGCTTGTAAAGTGCTTTTGTGTAGGATTCAGCAGTCGTACCTTTATTGTCAAACTGCATGGGTGTCGTGAAGTTTGCCACTTCTGTCTTAAGAAGCATGAAAGTTGGCTTTGGAGAAATTTTTTACTGTGGTTTCCCTAATGAGGGGTGGGGGCAGGATGTGGATGTCTAGGGTGATTAGCTTGTTGTCGGATCTGACCAATGAGGAATTGACCTCTGGTGTGGAACAGCGGTCGCCCATGTAGGTAATGACCAGGTCTAGGATATTGATGCCCCTGGTGGGGGTGTGGATAAGGTGATCCAAGGCATTGGAATTTATGAATTCCAGAAAACAATAAGCAAAAGAGTTGGTACATGAGTAGTTTTCCCAGTTAATGGTGGGGTAGTTAAAATTGCCCATTATTAGGGTGTTGGGTTGTACCCTAATATTTTCCAGTGTATCAAGAAATGAGGAGTGGGAATCATGGGGCATGGTGGGAGATCTGTAGCAATTTACAATTTGGATGCGGTCTTACCCAGAGTTAGTTGCACTTGGATTATCTTGGATGCATTATACTGAGCAACTAGCCTGGAGATGTGGATATCCTTAATGAATATGGACACGTCTCCGCCTTTCAGTGTTTCAGTCCAGGTTAGGTGGCCAAAAGGTGTGGTATGAATTATAGCTTGGTAATGCAGGGGTGCTCTCTGGAGCCTTGAACCCGGTCTCTGTCACTGCACAGATGTCAATGTTCTCCATTTTAAGGAGTGCCTTGAGTGAATACATTTTGAGGTTTTGACTTCTAGCATTGAATAGCATCACCTTCAGATTTTGCTTGCTTGTACCTGTTAAGGTGGTGAATTTATCATTTGAACCTTGCCTAAAAAAGGCACTATAGGGGTGGCAAGAGCCTTAGCCAGTGTCCAGAATCCCAAGGGCAACAGGTGCAGGCCATCTCTGGCAAAGCATTGTGGTCTGTTGATCATGTCATCCCAGGCAGACAGATACTGGATCCTCTTAGAATGACACCAGAAGCTTAGCCAACTGTTGAAGTCAATAATTTTGTCCTTGTACTGTGGTATCATTCTGGGTGATGGCAGGATGCTACTTAGGGTTATGGTCATACCTGCCTGGGCTACAAGATTGGAGAGCTCCTCCATGTCTCTTTTCATGTAGTCCAGGTAGGTATGTCTCAGGTCATTCACACCAACATGGACAATGTCAGAGTCATATTTGTACTTGTGGAGTGACCTGAGTGCATGGTTTATGTGGTGGATCCTGGCACCCGACAGGCAACTGACAGTAACTTTCTCCTTGTTTAGCCTGTTGAGTGGAACATCAGTGTGCCTGACTATAGAGTCACCTATGACTAGAGTGTTGGGTACATTGTTATGCCTTATGGGCTGTGGTTAAGTGGCACACTGGGTTTGTGGGCTATGTGTCATTTGGGTTGTGTTGGGGGGGGTGGAGGTTGCTTGCATTTCTGCTTTGGAGGTCTCTGTTGCTTGAGCAGATTTTTATTGAGAGCCTCCGTGAATGTAGGTGTGTGTTTCGTGTTTCTATGTTTGTGTTTTGGTGGTGTAGATTTTCAGAGACTATGTGATGACTCCTGAGTGAAGAGAGCTTTGCTTCCAGTTTGGCTATATAAGTGCATCTCTCACAGGTTGTAGTGTTGGGTGGTAGGAGGAGAAGTTTGTCTGTGTACATGAGGCAATTGCTGCATTGCCCCAAGATGCCCAGATTCATCAGGTAGACAGGAGAAAACACCAGGATAGGTGCTTATTTATTAAGTACTAAAAACTGTTTTCCTCTAGACAAATGAGGAAAGTTGAGTTCTGTAGTAATATGTAACTTATTTAGTGCTTACAACGAGTTCTGAACAAGTGCTGAGCTCAAAGAAACAGATTTTAGTGCTAAAACTAAAAAACTGGCTAGTTCTAAGGGAAAATTTAAAGAGCACACTTTATGGTGCCAGGAATAGTTTAACCCTAGCTAAGAGGCAATGCAGAAAGTGTATATATATATTTTTTAAATATAACAATAGCAAATGAGCAAACTGATTTAAACAAATTAACCAATTAACCAATAAAAAGCAAAAACTGAGCCCCATTACAGCAGTCTTTGATCAGACAAGTTCTAACTGCACACTCCTGTCACTAGGGTGCAGGGCAACCTTCCCCAAAAAAAGATGGTCTAGATTAGTGCTCAAGTTGTACAAACAAAGCTAGATTCAGCAGGTCTGAATTTAGTCTATGCTACAGCAAACAAGGCGTACCAATTTCAGAAAGAAACAGTTCAAACAAGCAGGCACAATAAGCCTTTAACCAGAAACTCCCAGCTCAGAAGGGCAGAATCTACCCTCTCCTTCCAGAAGAGTGCAGACCACACCTTCTTAATGTAAAATAACTGGCCCAAAGCCCAAGTGCTTAAACCAGAACTAATACACTTTTAGAATAACAGACACTAACCCTTCAATCAGCAACTCCTAACCTAGAAGGATGTAAGCTACCTGTCCTGCCACAACAGTGCAGACCACAAACCTTCTTAATGTAAAACAACTGGTCTGAAGCTCAAGTGCTTCAACCAAAGGCTTAGAATAACAGTTACACTTTAATCAGGCTACTAACAAGCAGTAATAAATGCTGCAGAATAAATACAATGAAGTACTTTTAAGAACAAGCAGCAAAAGCAAAATAAAGTAGGAAGAAACACAAATACAGTAAAAGCAGATGAATAAAGTGCAATTTTTATATAACAATAGAAAACGAGCAAACTGATTTAAACAAAATACCCAATTAACCAGTAAAAATTTTCAAAACTGAGCCCTGTTCCAGCAATCTTCAATCAGACAAGTTCTAACTGCACACTCCTGCCACTAGGGTGCAGGGGAACCTTTTCCAAAAGAGATGGCCTGGATTAGTGCTCAAGTTATACAAACAAAACTAGATTCATGATGCCTGAATCTAGTCTATGCTACAGCAACCAAGACGCACCAATTTCAGAAAGAAACAGTTCAAATAAGCAGGCACAATAAGCCTTTAACTAGAAATTCCCACCCCAGAAGGGCAGAATCTAGCCTCTCCTCCCACAAGAGTGCAGACCACAAACCTTCTTAATGAAAAATAACTGGCCTGAAGCCCAAGTGCTTTAACCAGAACTAATACACTTTTAGAATAACAGACACTGAGCCTTCAATCAGCAATTCCCAACTTAGAAGGATGTAAGTTACCTGTCCTGCCACAACAGTGCAGACCACAAACCTTAATGTAAAACAACTGGTCTGGAGCATGTGTGCTTAAACCAAAAGGCTTAGAGTAACAGTTACAATTTAATCAGTCTACTACCAAGCAATAATAAATGGAGAAGAGTAAATACAATTGAGTACTTTTAAGAAGAGGCAAAAGCAAAATAAAGTGCAATTTTATTTTTTAGTAAAGTGCAAGGACAGAGGAATAAGGAGCAGAAGAAAAAAAATCATGGTTAAGAACCTAAGTGGGTTGGCTTTCTCAAATGTCCTCTCTGTATTAAGTAGAGTGAACACCAAACTGGGAGGGGTGTCCCAGATGAAATTTACAGTAAGGGCGGGCAACTACAAAGCCACCAACAAAAAAAACAGTTTCAGGACAGATGAGAAACAGAAAACAATGTCAGAAAATATATAAAATAATTCAGTCAGGCAAAATTGAGACAATGCAGAACTCTGAAAGGTTAAAATGCTAATTTTATTTATTTTATTTTATTTTACATTTGTTGACCAGGCTAGTCTAGCTGGATATATGTCCATTTTCAGTAGAGGCCCGGAGAGAAAAGCTCCAAGGGTAAGGTTACAAGTATAAAACAGACATAGACAATGGTAATACAAGTTTTACAAACAAAGCAACTAAGTAGGCAACAATAATTTCAACATAGCAAACCAAATGGTTAATAATTTTTTTTTTTTTTTACATTAGTCAAAAAGTATTCATATAAAGTCATTTGTGTAAGGTTAGAGAGGATAGAAGAGGAAGGAGTGAAATTAACCTGGGTCGGTGCAGGAGCATAGCCAGTATTTGTTGAGATGATTTTTCAGTTGTCTTTTAAAAAGTGGGAGAGAGCACAAAGATGTGATGCCAGAGGGTAATTTATTCCACATTTTTCCAACAGAGTTGGAAAAGAGTCAGTCCCTGCAGAGTTATTAGGTTTTGTTATATCTCAAGAAATATACTTATCAATCAGCGATATATTTCCAGATTGTTTGAGAATCACACTGCAGCCAGAACACCAGGAGTTTCCAACAGTGTATTTCCTACCTTAGGGTGTGTACTGAGACATCAATGGTAATTTGATGGGATGTTTGATATACTTCTGAGTGCGGTGTCTCCAACCTTAAAAGAGAAAAAGTGTTTAGCAGCTGCATGTTATCACTGCAGCTGTCAATTTCTCTCACATATCATCTTTCTCAATATACTTTATCTGATTACATTACTGTGTGTATGACTGTATCCATCAGTCATGTTGTACAAGAAGCTCAACATGTAAGGCTTCACCTCCATGACTGACTGTGGGAATGTCTGTTGGCCTAGTTTACAGCTCTAGTTGCCTATTATGCCATACTTAGTAATTATATGTGTGAGCATTTCTTGCAATTCTGAGTAAAGTGTTTGCAACACTTGTAATGGACACTTAAGTTTGAGCTGCATTTTTTAATTGTATCTGTGTATTTGTCTCACACATGCCATTATTCAGTATTTGACTGGAGGCCTCACTTAAATTGCCCAAGTAGTTCAGCACTTTAATGCTTTGCCCTTTACACTGTACATGGGAATGGATGTGGGTTTATTTCCTATCCTTGGTTTTGTATCATGCTATCACTGGTAATTTGAGGTGGGTGTTTATTGTTCTTTCTGACTATAGCACCTCCAAGATTGTAGGGGAGCTTTACTATTGAGCTTTGTTTTTTTTTTTTCTTTGTATCTGCATACTTGTCTGACACATGCCATTACTGTGTGTTTGATTATAGGCATGTAGGTCAGCACTCTAAAGTATTGGCTTCTGGCCTGTATGATGGTTGTGGTTTGAATCCCTTATCAGTTAAATAATGCCATCATGGTTACTGTGGGTGGCTCTTTCCACTCCCCAGCACTACTGAAGTCCTCCATTTTAGTGTCTCTGGTGGTTTTCCTGCTGTTACGGGACTTTTAAATAAGTGTGGACCTCTTGTTCATGACAGGTATTAGCTCCTTGTGTACAGCCTGGGCATCTGCCCTCTCCACCTTATCTGTGTGCCAGACTCCAAGACTCATCGACTTTATACTACCAGTGCACCTGCACCTAAAATCCTTACCTAGTTGCAGGATAAACAGCACTCCCTCCTGCCCACCTGCTAAATGAATAATGTATGTTTCTTTTGAGTCTCCTAACTCTAACATTGTAATCCCCTAACGGCTGCCTCGACACCACCAGAACTCGGCCTCATCATCCCTAAATCTTCTTCTCTTTTCTGGCCAAACCTTTCAGCTAGCTTGCTCATATTTCTGTCCAGCTAACATAACTATCTACCCAGTTTACTCTAACACTCTTTCTCCTGCCCCCTGTCCTCTGTCTACCTTTTCTCTAACCACCCTAGACCCTGTCCCTCCCACCTGCTTGTCCCTCATAGCCCTCATATCATTTGTTACCTTTCCTGTCTTGCACCCCCTGAGCAAACTCTACCCTCCTTCTTCTCTCTCTTCTGGTTTTTCTTTCTCTTTTCTTCCCATTCTTTTTTCCCTGCTTTCCCTCTACTTTTTCATATATCAGCTTACCTGCATATCCCACTTTTCTTGACTGCTCTATGTTTCACTGATTGTTTTCCTTGTGAGCAGATCCAGCTCTGACCAACTCAACCCTCGTACAAGACATAGATTGGACAGTTTGTAATTCATGTGACATCACTAGTATTTAATCACTGTGTGATTTCTGTAAACCTTTTCTGATGAAGTTCATGAGTAATAAATGTGAACGAAACGCGTAAAAAAGGTTTTACTTGGCTTATTCAATTCTTCACCCAACTGTGATTTGACTATTGGTTTACTTGGTTAATGAAATTCAACTCATTCTGAATCCGAAAAAACAAAACTCCTTCTTTTTCTCCCCAAGGCTAGTGATCTCCTTAACCTCTCTTTCTCCATCACTTCCCTAAACAAAACCATCATCAATGTTGAAACTCATACAAAATTACTTGACATGATAATTGATGACCAAAAACTTGGCCTTTTATATCATAATAAAACATTTATGTCTTCCAATTCCAGACTATCCCTGGCACAAGCCTACTTACTTCTTAGTCACCTTTATGGAGCCCCAGTTCTTACTAACCTGCAGTCCTGCCTGCTCTCCAAACTAGAACAAAATTGCAAAATGTGCAGCTAACGCACCTAATTCCACACACCACTGTCTGGCTGTTAATAAACTACACTGGACTGAATTCCCCCATCAACTCAAATGATCTCATCTCAATATAACCCATTTCCTTCTCAGCCCTACAAAGGTGGCAACATCATCACCATCAGATACACCCACTACATCTAGACCACAGGCTGCTACTGTCACCTCTACACTTCCTACAGCATCTGCAACAGGTACTCCAGCCACTCATGTACTGGAAGATGATACTTGTGTACCCACCAATAGTAGTGCCAGTGAAGGTGACAGCATTGTCACCCATTAGCAGCTGATAGATCCAGTAGGGATCTTAGTGACATGCCCTGCCCACATTGGCCACTTTCAAAACCCCCTACTGCAGCTCATTGAGTCATGTGCCTGCATTGCACTGCCTTGACCATCTGAGCCAGAGTGTAGTGGTAAGTAAGCCAGGCTGCCGAGTAAGCTCCTACTGGGTTATGGCTGGCAAGAATTGCAGATGTACAGTCCAACCTTTCTCTCATCCTGGTGTTACCTTCCCTTGTATGTCTATGCCCACCACTGTTTCTTGTCCAATTCTCTCCATCATCATTGTCTTCCTTCTGTTTATCTGATGTCTCCTTCTCCATTGTGCTCCCCCTCCTTTATTGTGTCAGAACCTCCCCTATAAGTCTTTCTATGTATGTTTGTCAGTCTCTGCTACCTACCCTACCCTAGCCCTCTTACCTTCCTCTAACCTCGCTTAATACTTTCACTACCTTACCTTCTCTTCACATATTTAAAAAAGGCACCTGACCCACAAAATACTCCATCTTCCTGCTTCCATCCTGCTCATTCCTTATGTTTTCACCTTACTATTCTAAGCTTGCTTTCCCCTTTTCAACACCTTAAACAGAGTAAGAGGATTAGTCCTGATAAAATCACTTTAGCTAGCAGATCAAGGAGACTCTCTCTCTCTGATGCCCCCCTTGTGGAAGGAATAAAGATGCCTTGTTGAAGTTTCAAAAAGTTCATTCAGTTAAACAGGTAGCTGGACTTTCCTATATTTCCATTTCCACCCCTTAATTTGGTCAAAAATAGATGAAAACACCCACATTGAGACCCTTTAAGCTTTCCAAATCCCTTTTCTTTTTTGTCTCTACTGTACAAATAGAACCTCACAGTCTCATTGAGGTATCTGGATGCAGACAAACACTGTTTGTGCTTGTCATTCCCTGCATCCACACCTTACTACTACAATGCAGCCACGAGCAGGATACATAATGAGCCCACCTTGTCCCACTGAGTTCCCCTGCTGTGCATGAGTAACAGGCAACAGGCCTTAATGTGCACGTAAGGTAAACAAAGGTGCACTGGTCATGACAATCTTCCTGAATCAATGTTAGTCTCACCAAAAGCAGTGAATTCAGAAACAATTCACTTCTTTCCAGACAGCATGAGTAGACAGTGATTTTCACATGCCTGATGCAAAGGACAATACACAAATACAAGAACTGTCTGGCTCAGATAAGTAGCATACTTTTTCACTGCTGACTTCACATTGAATTTGTTGTTAAAATTTCACTCTGCACAATATAGAGCCATCAACACTACAAATTATTTTACTGGATTCCTTGCTTTCCCTATGCGGTTCCTTTACCACTATAAACTTCCACACCAGAACTTCAGAACAAACAACACAATGCAGAAATATTTCTATGTTTACTTTGAACTGTTTCAAAAATATCGTTAGCGTGCACTCGTCAAGTGTCTCATATTTTCTTAGACAAACCTGGAAAATACTTTTTCAGTACACCATTTATCATATCATTGTAAGTAATTGCAAAACAGTTTGTTAATGCGTCAGATTTCATCTCACAGCAGTAGCAGCAGAGACTATAATTTACATTAGTGTCCTTCTTGGTGCACGTAAGCAGTTATGCAAACTTCTCCCTTCTTAGAGGGGTACAGTGCTACAGTACTGTTGTCTAATGTCACATTAACACAGTATTCATACCTTACAACTGGTAGCCTAAAACACAGAGAGACTCAGCCAGAGTGGTGCTGCAGGAGAGAATATATATATATATATATATATATATATATATATATATATATATATATATATATATATATATATATATATATATATATATGGTTCCTATTCAGAAGCCTGAAACATCATAAGCCTGAAAATCAAAATCCTGAAACCAAAAGCCTGAAAATTCAGAATCCTGAAAACTCAAAATCCTGAAAGCCCAAAATCCTGAAAGCCCAAAATCCTGAAACTCAAAATCCTGAAAACACAAAAAATGCTAATATGTCACTATAAAGACACTAATATCTACCAACTGACCTGACCTAACCCTAACCCTAAGGTCCGCCACTAACCCCAATATTTGTCACTATTGCATACATGCCTAACCTGCCCCTAACCCTAACATAAAACCAACTTACCTGACCCCAACGCATGACCTAACACCACAGGGCTAACAATAGCAAAGCCACAATGACATCAGTATGTCTATTTTGTGTTTTCAGGATTTTGAGTTTCAGGATTTTGGGCTTTCAGGATTTTGGGCTTTCAGGATTTTGAGTTTTCAGGATTTTGAATTTTCAGGCTTTTGGTTTCAGGATTTTGATTTTCAGGCTTATGATGTTTCAGGCTTCTGAATGGGAACCATATATATATATATATATATATATATATATATATATATATATATATATATATATTTTATTTTATTTTACATTTGATGACCGGGGATGACCGGGAAAGTCTGATTGGACACAGATCCATTTTCAGCATAGGCCCAGGGAGAAAAGCTCCACTTAAAACAATCTAACAAATGACATTTTATGAATTACAACACTTTTTTTCTAAATGCATACAGTATTATACAAAAACATATTTTACATTTCTTCACAGATATATGTATAGATACAATTATTGTATTCTTGAGGTGTACCAGTTGTATGTAGGAATATATTTAACTTTCTTCACAGACGTATAAGTAGATACCAACAGAACATTGTTAGTTAAGAATTAATATCCAGAGGTTAGGCACTATTAGGTGATCCTTGGTAGAATCATTGTATCACTGCAAATGTAGTGGATTAGCCTGGGGAGTCACATGGGCATAGCCAGTTGTTAAAATAGTGGGTTATGAGTAGTTTTTTTAAATTGTGGAGCAGGGCTTGTAGAAGTTATGTGTTTTGGAAGTGAGTTCCAGACTTTTGCTATTGAACAGGCAAAAAGAGATTTGCCAGCTTCATTCTTATGTTTGATGACATTTATGAGATTTTGGCCTGTTGATCTTAAGGCTCGGGTGGTGGTGTAGGGTTGTATTAGGTCTTGTAAAATGGGGTGTTTACTTGGGAAGTAATATAGTCTGTGGGCTGTGGAGAGTTGAGTGGTAAGAAGTAATTGAGGCAGTTGAGCTGTTTGAGGGAAAGACAGTGATGGGCTCTATTAGAGGCACCTGTGGCAAATTTGGCAATCTTGTTGTAGCAAGATTCCATTTTGCTTTGTTCCCTGTGGCGAAGATTAGTCAGGATTGGGGATGCATACAGTAGGGTGGGTAATAGGTGGGTTCTTGCAATAGTGGCTTTGGTATAATTGGTCATGAATTGTTTATTCCTATACAAGAGACCTAGCTTTTTGTGAACTTTTTTGATTGTTTGGGCTATGTGTATGTCAAATTTGAGTTTGTTATCGATTACTATCCCTAGGAGTTTAGTGTGTGCTGTTGGGGTGATTGAGGTATTGTCCTTGGAGTTAATGATGAAGTCATTATTGGGTGCAGAGGATCTATCTGGGCTGAAGAGAATTAGTTTTGTTTTTTTGAGATTGAATAAAAGTTTTATGGTAGAAAACCATGCTTCAGCCAGAGTGAAGTTGTGTGCAGCGCAAATGATAGAAGCGTCATTAGCATATTGCACTATAGAGGCAGAAGAAGAGGAAGCAGCTATCTGATTTGTAAATATGATGACTAGTAAGGGACTAAGAATGGAATCTTGAGGGACTCCAGTTGATACAGGTAGAAGGAAGGATAGTTGGTCCTGCCAAAGAACTGCTTATTGTCGACCTGATAAATAGCTGCTGAACCATGATATAGTGAGGGAGTTTAGGTTGAGGGTAGATAGAGTTTTGAGAAGCATACTGTGGTTGACCATGTCAAAGGCCTTGGATAAGTCTAAGAATACAGAGGATACAAAAAAAACGTTGTTTCTGTGGGTGTTGATTATGTTGGTATAGGATAATAAGGCTGTTGTGGTACTATGGAAGGGTCAAAACCCATGTTGTGATGCTGATATAAGGTTATTTTCTAGAAGGTATTGCATTAGGTGTGTATGCATTACTCTTTCAAGTATTTTTGATAGGGGTGATAAAATTGCAATTGAGCGGTAGTTGGTGGGCTCAAGGGAGTTTCCACCTTTGTGAAGTGTAATAATATGAAATATTTTCCAGAGGTTAGGTACTTTAGAATCAGATATGGATCTGTTAATGAGGATAGACACAGGGTAAGATATGGTATCAGCTGATAGTTGAAGGAAATCAACGGGAAGTTTATCAGCAGCCAGTGTGCTAGGTTTCAATTTCTTGAGAAGTTTGGTAATGAGTTGTGTGGGTGCTGGAGAGAAGGAGAAGCTGGGGGGAGGTTGTTGTGTAATGGGCTAGTAGGGGTTGGTGAAGGAGTTGGAATGGTGGTGCTATTTAGGGTGTTTGATAAGGCTAGGACAGTTTTGGTGAATAGTTTGTTGAATTGAGTGGGGCTGTCCTCCTTGTTGGTTGGTACTATGGGTGCGGGAGTGCTGGTTTTACCTGTGTGCAGTAATCTATTTACTGAGGCCCAGAATTTCTGAGGGTTGTGTGTGTGTTTGTCTTACAAGATTTTATAGCAGTTGGTTGTATCAAGTTTTATAAGTTTTTTTGTCTTGTTCCGGAGTGCTAAGTAGATTTGTTTTGTGGTGGTGGTTTTAAGTTTATGAAATTGAGCCCAGGCTCTATCTCTATCCTTCATTATGTTTTTAGTTTCTTTTGTTAGCCAAGGGGCATAGTTAGTTTTTACTCTGATGGTACGGGCTGGTGCATGATGGTTTAGGAGTTTGAGAAAGGTTGCGTTAAAGTAGTCTACTGTCTCATCTAGGGGTAGGTGTTTAAGGGGAGACCAGTTACAGTGTTTTAGTTTGTTGTTTAGGCCCTTCCCTTAGCTTTGAAGTTGTTTTGTTGTGAACTATGCTGAGTATGGGTCGGTTATAGTGTTGGGATTTATTCCTTATAAGGTAGGTTTGTTGCTGGTCGCTTAAATTGTCAGGTAGGCAGCCTGTCTGGTTTGCTAAGGTGTGGTCAGACAGAAGTATCTGATCTAAGAAGGATTGTCATTTAGTTTTGTTATCAACTCTTGTGGGGGTATCTATGACTTGGGTAAACCCATGTAGGTTAATGTGGGTAGAGGGATTATATTTGGTACAGTCAGACCAGTCAATATTAAAATCTCCTAAGAATATGGTCTCGGGAGGATGGGAGATGGTCATCCAGTGCAGCAGGTTCTCCATAGTGTCAATATTGTTTCCTGGGGGGATGTAGGCACCTGCTATGACTATGTGTTTGCTATAGACATTGTAGCAGTGCATGGGACATCTGGTCATGTCTGTTGGAGCTGAATAAAGCAGTCAGCAATGGATATAGGCCTCCCTTCTCATACCTGTTTGAATAATACACATTTGTGATAGACTTTCATGCTGTGTTATTTCTGCGATATCTCTAGTAACTACTGTTCAAAGTACGGTCATATCATTATTTTGTGTCAGTAGATACACATATAGTCATTTCTGTACTTATTATTTAGTGATTTCATTATTTTAATGCTTCAATAAGTGAAGAAATGCTGACATTTTAAATTTGTTTTCTTCCTGCCCCAGAGAATTGCTTTTGTAAGTAGGCTCTCTTGTTTTACTTTAGAACTTCACCTGTACAATGGGGTGGATTGTTATTTGCCTATTTTCTAATGTACTTCAGCAGTTTTGTAGTGTAAATATTGTAGAGTGGGTTGCAGTAGGAGTACCTATGGTTGAATGGCTGGGTGGGTGGGGTTTTCAGCTGACGATAGTCATGGATTACTTTTTTTACAAGAAAAAATAATACTCTTTAGCTCATGGACTTTGTGCTTCTGGGGTGATACCTATCAGTACCATAACTGAGACTGTTGACAGTAGAGCACTTGTCCATACTGTTACACATAAGGGGTATGGTCAAAAAACAAAATGGGTACAAGGTAAAGTCTGTTTTTGTTTTTCTAATTAAGACATAACATACAGCAACTGAACAATATATTCCTTACTTTGGGGAACTGACCCAGGCTGACTATGGTCCCCTTAGCCTCTTTTCTGTTATAGTTAAAAATAAGAGAAAGAATTGCTGAGATTGAGAAATCTGGCACCTTGATAGCACTATGAAAGTATCTGTGTTTACTGATGGTTAGGAAAGCATACTGCAAGCATGGGAACGGCTTGCTAGGATCATTGTTGTTGGTGTTGCTATTAGAAATCTATCTATGATTAAAAGACTACACTGTTTCTTTCAATGGCATGACATTGGCAGTGTGTTATTATAGCAGGGTCCAGATTTTGTGACAATTGACTTACTGAAGAGCTTGAGCATTTTTTTGTACTGTTTACATTTTTGCTTGCATTTTTACACGTTTGCACCTGGCATTTTTCTGAATATTGTGTTCCTTCCTTGGATTACCAACCTCCTTCTAATTTCTTCATACCTCATTCCTCCACTTTTTTTTCATATATCCCTTTTCCTCCTTGCATTTCCACATCTCCCCACACTTCAGCAAACTATTTATTGCTTTTATTTTTAAGCTTTATTAACTGACAAGAACTGAAACTGCCTCCCCACTGGTTTACTTGAGACAGAATAATACACTGAAAATAATATAGCAGAAGCGAATTCTAGAAATTAAAGGGAAAATAACTTGTTAAGCAATTAAATGGGCAGATTACTGTGAACAAGGACTCCATAATAGCGCCTTCAGAATTCCATTCAGATTCAAATCACATTTTACACTTGCAACTAACCTGATGTAGGGACATTTAACTACGTATCGACAATTGACAGATATATGATCACTGTTCTGGAGTAAAATGAGCAGCAAGATTTCCTATGTAGACATTAATCTAGCAGTAGCTAATGGCTTGTCAACTATTAACAGATGACTGTTTCTAATAAAAGTTTTTTTTTTGGAATGTCATGTGATTAATTTGCATGTGTATTAGGTTCATAGGTAGGTACTAGGCTATCTGCCCAAGGGCATTTATAAGCCTAGCCAGAGTGTGTCGGCTTTCACCGCCCCCATTGATTAATTAAATGATCCTCTGTCAAGCAGAGCCAATGAAGTGATCCCAGAGGTGTATTTTCTGTTACCCATCCACTCGTCAAGGTTTCTCTTGAAGAGTGTTAGTGAGGGGCTCTGCCTGATGTAATTTGGAATTTTGTTCCAAAGCATGGGGAGTCGCTGTGACAGGAATCTATCCCTCCAGCAAGTTCTATTTATTATTGTGGTGAGGTTTAGCTCACTAGAGCGCATGGCTCGCAGTGACTTGGATTTCTTCAGGTGGAGCATGTCCATCAATTCTGAGTTGGACATGGCTTTGTAAGTCAGGCAGAGATCACCTCTGAGTAAAAGATATGCCACTGAGTACAGCCATTTCAGTCGGGCTGCATAGGACATATGTTTGAGACCAGTAATTCTCTTGGTGAGGTACTTTTGTGGTCTTTCCAGCTGTTGGAAGTGTCTTGTGAGGTACATCCCAAATGGAGCATTGTACTGTATGATGGATCTAATGAGTGACGAGTAGAAGGGCACTATAACCTGTTTATTTCTAGATTTCTCAGATCACCTCTGAGTAAAAGATATGCCACTGAGTACAGCCGTTTCAGTCGGGCTGCATAGGACATATGTTTGAGACCAGTAATTCTCTTGGTGAGGTACTTTTGTGGTCTTTCCAGCTGTTGGAAGTGTCTTGTGAGGTACATCCCAAATGGAGCATTGTACTGTATGATGGATCTAATGAGTGACGAGTAGAAGGGCACTATAACCTGTTTATTTCTAGATGCGAACCCTTTAGTAATTAGATGGGTCACATAAAAGGATTTTCTAACTACTTTGGCAATATGATTGTCAAAGGAGAGATTACTATCTACCTGGGTCCCCAGATCTCTTATTACCTCTTCTGTATTAAGGGGGCTGCCACCTATGTGGTAATTCGTGGGTGTTTTGTTTTTCCCAAACAGGATGACTATGCATTTTTTGGCATTTAGCTTGTGGCCATGACTTTGACACCAGGTGTCCGTCTCAGTAAGGCCCTTTTGGAGGATGTCCATGTCAGCCGGAGAGTCAATTATGGCTCCCAGTTTGCAGTCATCGGCAAACTTGGTTAGCCATAGTCCTCCTGTGTTTGCCTGTACTTCTGAGAAGTATATGCCGAACAGTAGAGGTCTCAGGACTGAGCCTTCCGGGACACCACTTGTGACTGGTTTAGAGTCGGACCTGCAGCCTGCTATTCTTACCGTGTGAGTTATGTCTGTAAGCCATTTGGCAACCCATCTCGTGATGTAGGGATTTATGTTCAGGCTGGTGAGTTTTTCTGTAATACCCGAGTGGGGAATGGTGTCAAAAATCTTGGTAGGCTGTGTGAACCACCTTTCCCTCATCTATGGCCTTGGTGACTGTCTCGAAGAAGTCAACCAGGTTTAGTAAGCATGATCTTCCCTTAACAAAGCCAAACTGGGTAGGGTCATGTGTTTGGAGGTTTCCAATGTCTTTGTTAATGAGTTCCCATGATGATGCGCTCCATAGCCTTGCATACCAGGCTAGTCAGGCTTATGGGGCGATAGTTACCAGGGTCAGTTGTGGCCCCTCCTTTGTGGAGAGGAATAACCATTGCTGTGCACCATTCTATGGGCACCTAGCCCGTGGAGAGGCTGAGGTTGAACAGCGTGTTTAAGTGGGGGGTTAGTTTGTTCTGTAGTTCATGCAAGACGCAGCCTGGGACACCATCTGGTGCTATTGACGCTGTGTTTTTGTCTTTTGAAAGGGTTGTTTTCACCTGTGCATCTGTGATTTTTGGGACACTACACTTTTCCGATATTGTTGTGGGCCCTTTTCAAGGTGAGAGGGGGGTGAAGTTTGCACTGAATCTATCTGCCAGGATGTTGGCAATATCAGTAGGTTCACTATATTTTGTGCTATTTTGCACTAGTTCAGTGCATATCTGTGAGTTGCCACTTAGATTCTTAACATTGCTAAAGAAGGCTTTGTGGTTATCTTTTGAATCGTTGGCTATTTTTCTTTTGAAGTTAGCCTTGGATGATTTCATGAGGGGCCTCATTTTCTTACTGATACTGATCAGGGATGTCTTTCCTTCTTGGGATTTGCTTTTTTTCTGAACTAGTTTCCTCCTTCTATTATATAGCCTGTTTATTGCAGGGGTCCACCAAACTGGTTTCCTTCTCTTAGAGGAGTGAGTCTTGGTTTTACTAGGGGTGGCATGATTCATGCATCCTTGTAGGTGCTCATAGAGTGCATTTGTAAAGGTTTATGCATCTTGGGCAATAATATCCTTTAGCGTGGGGGCTGTGAAACATACCACCTCTGTCTTAAGTAAGGTGAAGTTTGCTTTAGAAAAGTTTTTATTGTGGTTTCCTTAGTTTGGGGTGGTGGTGGGGTGTGGACATGCAGAGTGATTAGTTTATGGTCTGATCTAACCAGTGACGGGTTAACCTCTGGTGTGAAACACCTGTTACCCATGTTGGAGATGACCAGGTCCAATATGTTTTCACCTCTGGTAGGGGAGTTTACCAGCTGATCCAGGGTGTTTGAGTTGATGAATTCCAGGAAGCGGTGGGCCTGGGAATTTGTACTCGAGTAGTTTTCCCAGTGAATGATAGGGTAATTGAAATTGCCCAATATCAGGGTGTTTGGTAGGACCTTCATGTTTTTCAATGTCTCCAGAAAGGTGGAGTGGTGGTCCTGGGTCATGGAGGGTGATCTATAGCAGGCCACAATATGCATTGCAGATTTGCCCAATGTTAGTTGCATGTGGATGATCTCAGAGGTATCATGCTGCGCCACTAACCTGGAGGTGTAGGTATCCTTGATGAATATGGATACACCCCCTCCTTTTGTGTTTCGGTCCGTGTTCTGTGGCTGAAACGTGTGGTATGAGTTGTAGCCCGGTCGTGCTGGGGTGTTCTCTGGAGCCTTGAACCAGGTTTCAGTTACTGCACAGATGTTGACGTTCTCCATACTGAGGCGTGCTTCGAGCATGTGAATTTTGAGATTTAAACTCCTGGCGTTGAGTAGCATAACCCTCAGTTTTTTGTTAATTGTGCTGTTTACGGACATGGGTTTGACTTTTGAGCCTTGCCTAAAAAAGGCACTATGGGGGCAGCAAGAGCCTTAGCCAGTATTCAAAAGCCTAGGAGTGACCGGTGCAAGCTGTCTCTTGCAAAGCAATGCAGCTTGTCAAGCATGTCATCCCAGGCTAACAGACACTGTATCCCCTTTGAATGACACCAGAAGCTTAGCCAATTGTTGAAATTGATCATTTTTTTCTTTATACTGAGGTATCATTCTTGGTGAGGGCAGGATGCTACTCAGGGTCAGGGTCATACCAACCTGGGCTACATGATCAGAGAGCTCTTCCATTTCTCTTTTCATGTAGTCCAGGGAAGTAAGTCTCAGGTCATTCACACCAACATGAACAATGACAGAGCCATATTTGTACTTGTTCTGGAGTGACCTGAGTGCTTGTGTTATGTGGCAGATTCTGGCTCCAGACAGGCAGCTAACAGTAACCTTCTGCTTGTCCAGCCTAGTGACTGGGACGTCAGTGTGCCTGACTATAGAGTCACCTATTACTAGTGTGTTAGGTATGTTATTTTACCTTAAGGGCTGTGATTGTGCGGCACACTGATTTTGTGTTTTATGTCTCGTCTGGTCTTATGACGGGAAGTGCAGGTTGTTTGGGTGTCTGCTTTGGAGGTCTCTGATGCTTTTGCAGGTTTTTATTTAGAGCCTCTGAGTATGATTTTGTGTATTTATATGTATTTTCTGCCAGTGCTGTTTTAGTAGGTCTGTGTGCGGCTGGAGTTGTGGTGCAAGTGTTAACCTTCTCCTCTTGACTGTCTGTTCCAATCTTGGGTGGCGACAGCTTAGCTTCCATTTTGGCTGTATAACTGCATCTCTTGCATATGTTAGTGTTTTCTGGTAGGAGGCGAGAGTTGTCTGTGTACATGAGGCAGTTGTAACATTGCCACAGAATACCCAGATTCACCAGCTGGACTGGAGAATGCAATTGAAGTTGCCCTTTGGTCATGCCTGAATAGTAGGGTGAGCTGCTTAGTCACTTGGTTGGTGAGGGGTGAATGAAGAGCCTTGCCCTGCTGGTCAATCAGTGTCAGGATATATTAGTGCTTGCTATTAGGTCTGAGCAAGTCCTGGGCTGTAAGATGCTTTTTGAGTGCTTAGGTTGAAAGTTAGACTATTTTCAAGGGAAAAAGTGAAGAGGAGACTTAGTGGAACCAGGAATAATTTAACTGTAGCTAACTGGCACTGCCCGGTGCGCAAAACTGTGCAAACACGTTTTTTATAGTAGGGAAATGAAAGAGATAGAAATTAGCCCAAAATGGCCAATAAACTACTAACTTCTGGGCTGGAACCACTCTTCCAGGGACAGATAGGTTGCTCAAAGCTCCCCTCTCTCACAGGTGAACAGAGAGACTTCCTTCTATCCAAGTAAGGTATGGGCAACTCAGAAACTAGTATCACAGCCCTGAATTCAGCACTAGCCTGCAAACTGGACTATACTAGCTTAGAAAGGTAGGAAACAAGGATATTTTTTGTTTGTTTTTTTTTTTGTTTGTTTTTTAAAAGATAAGGCAAAAACAGTAAAAAATACTTAAAACAGCTTTAAACAACTACAAACGATCAGAACAGGCTATCACACTTAAGTGTGTAGCCTACAACAGTTAAATTATTTAAACAAAAAACTTTTTAAAATTGCAGGCAGTCAAATAAGTACAATATGTGAAAAAAACAAGCTTTTAAATCACAATAAACGCTGAAAAATCTGCGTTTAGGTGGAAAACAGTTAAGCACAGCAAGAAAGTACAGAAAACTGATACTTAATCACTCCAAAGTCTCTCTCCTAAGCTAGAAGGCTTGTATCAGTTTAAGGCTTTCTAGTGCTACCAGTAGGTTAGTTACAGGAAAGATGGGAAACAAGCACAGATGTGGTCTTTTAAACCAGAAAGTTGAAAGAGACAGACAAACTGTCCAAATGGTCAATAAACTACAATTTTTAGGCCAAGAACCTCTCCTCGCATGGTAGACAGGCTACCTAGTGCTTACCACTCCTACTGAAAAGATAGAAGGCTTTCCTCCAACACAGAAAGGCTTGCGGGGCTCAGAAGCTTACCAACAGTCCTGGATACAGCAACTCTGTATCTGGACTAGGCTAGTTACAGGAAAGGTGGGAAACAAGAGCAAGTGCAGCTTTTAAACCAGAACATTGAAAGAGATGGAAAAAACTGCCTAAACAGCCAATAGCTACAATTTCTGAGCCAGGAACCACTCCTCTTGTGGTAGATAGGCTACCTAATGCTTACCACTCCCACTGATAAGCTAGAAGGCTTCCCTCCAACACAGAAAGGCTTGGGGGGCTCAGAAGCTTACAAAGAGTCCTGGAATACAGCAAATCTGTACCTGGACTAGACTAGTTACAGGAAAGGTGGGGAGCAAGTACAAATGTAGGCTTCTAAGCCAGCAAGTTGAAAGAGTTGGAAAACTGCCCAAACGGCCAAATAAAGTAAAATTTCTAGGCCAAAACTCACTCTTCCCGTGGAGGATAGGCTACCTAGTGCTTACCACTCCCACTGATAAGCTAGAAGGCTTTTCTCCAACACAGAAAGGCTTGGGGGCTCAGAAGCTTACTAACAATCCTGGATACAGCAACTCTGTAACCGGACTAGGCTAGTTACAGGAAAGGCAGGAAACAAGCACAAGTGCGGCTTTCAAACCAGAAAGTTGAAAGAGATGGAAAAAAACTGCTCAAACAGCCAATAGCTACAATTTCTGGGCCATGAACCACTCCTGTTGTGGTAGATAGGCTACCTGATGCTTGCCACTTCCACTGATAAGCTAGAAGGCTTCCTTCCAACACAGAAAGGCTTGGGGGGCTCAGAAGCTTACAAAGAGTCCTGGATACAGCCAATCTTTACCTGGACTAGACTAGTAATAGGAAAGGCAGGAAACAAGCGCAAACACAGGCTTTTAAATCAGAAGGTAGAAAGAGATGGAAAAGCTTCCCAAACAGCCAATAAACTATTATTTCTGGGCCAGAAACCACTCCTCCTGTGGTAGAAAGGTTGCCTAGTGCTTACCACTCCCACTGATAAGCTAGAAGGCTTCTCTCCAACACAGAAGGGCTTGGGGGGCTCAGAGGCTTACCAACAGCCCTGGATACAGCAAATCTGTACCTGGATTAGACTAGTTGTAGGAAAGGCAGGGACCAAATGCAAAACAGGCTTTTAACTGGAAAGTAGAAAGAGATGGAAAAGCTTCCCAAACAGCCAATAAACTACAATTTCAGGGCCAAAACCCACTCTTCCCATGGTAGATAGGCTACCTAGTGCTTACCACTCCCACTGATAAGCTAGAAGGCTTCCCTCCAACACAGAAAGGCTTGGGGGGCTCAGAAGCTTACCAACAGTCCTGGATATAGCAAGTCTGTATCTGGACTTGACTAGTTACAGGAAAGGCAGGAAACAAGCTTAGAATTTTTTTTTGTTACAGAAAAGTAGCTAAAACAGCAGTAAATACAATTCAAATTGTAGTGCAGGCCAGCGCACCTGAGCGTGTAGCAACACTACAGCAAATACAGTTCAAATAAATGCAATTAAATTAACAAATGACTAAAAAACAAGTGCAGAAGGCAGTAAATTAGAAGGCTACTAACAAGCAGTAATAAGTGCAGAGTAAGAATGACTGAACAGATAACAGCACGCAGAAGAGCAAGTAAGACAGTTACAGTAAGAGCAGATGAATAATATATATATATATATATATATATATATATATATATATATATATATATATATTTATTTATTTTTTTTTTGAGGGAAGGAACAGAGCAGGATTAAGAGGCTACAAGAGATGTCCTTCCCAAATGCTCTCTTTGTACACAGTAGGAGTGCCTGAAATCATAATATGATCTCACTGCACTCAGATGAATGAGCAAATGAGATGGGCCCAGAAGGAGTATCCAAATACAAATCTATGAGAGGGGTGGGCAGTTTCAAAGCCACCAACATTAATACTAAAACAAGAACAGGGAGGGTAGCTGGGGAACTAATTGTAGAGAGACAGCCACAACTTCAGTTGAGTTAATATTCAGTGAAAAACACAAATAAATAAATTAAATACAATACTATATGCAAAAGAGCAGATAAAAGTATACTTAAATTCACTTATACGTCCAGCTGATTTCAGGTAGATGTTAGCCAGCCAAAGCTCTGATTGTTTCTGCATTAATTTGTACCTGCATAATATCCTCTGCAGCAGTCAGAAGTTACTCTGAAAAGCAATCTGACAGAGGAAAAATTAGAAATTAGTCCTGAAAAACAGTCTGGCAGAGCTAAAAATAGTAGTATTTGTTCATGACCTTCTACTAAATGATATGGCTGGATGTTACAAATTGTCACAACTCTGACATTTCGTATTACTTTTTTCCAGACATTGAATATTTCATGCGCAACTATTTTGCAGTTCTTTCCTAGAAGTTATTTTTACAGTCATATACTGAAAAGTAAGAGGGATCATTTTTAAACAAACATAACATGAATGCTTCCTTATTTCAAGCAGTAAGACTGGGGAAATGAGCACCCATCAGTGCCACATGGTGTGATAGTTGGCAGTAGTATTGTGAACCAGTTAGTATCACTTTAAAGTGTTCCAGGCTTGGATATGAATAGGAATCAATAGTAGGTCTTGTGGAGGTTTATCCTCATTAAAACATCTTTGTGGTTAAAGGTAAATCTTTTTTGCAAACATAGTACCGGCAAACATACACATGCACAGAAATATGTTTTGCACATAATGATTTATTTATTTTTTGAAGAACACATTTACAGGGCAGAGTACTGGCCATTTAGATGCCTTCTATATTTTATACTGTAGTACTGCATTTTATAGTTTTGAATATGGAGCTGTACCTTTGTGATATGGAATATACAACTGCTATACCAAAAGTATCAAAAATCTATTTAATGTATTTATCTATATTAAAATAATAAAAACTTACTGAAAAATAGCCTGTTCCATGCAACAACAAAGTATGGGGTTAGCATCTAAAATTCCTTTATTGTTTTCCATATTGTAGACCTTTCCTCTTGATAACTCTCAAAAACACATGGTGGCCAACAGAAATTAAAAGACCTAAAGTATTAAAAAAAACCCTGCATATTCAAGGACATATACAAATCTTAATGATGTTTCAAAAATGCTCAGTAAAAAAATGTTCAGTTCTCGGATACCACTCCTGTATCACCATGGAACACAATTATAGTCACATACTCAGTATATTAAAATGACAGTTACAGTGATGTGTATAAAACCTTACCCCTAAGGCATTTTCCATAATAAGAGAAGACTTCTACCATTATAAATATCTCATAGTCTGCTTAATGGAGTTTAACTATGCAGACTCACAGTGCATTTGCTCCATACATGCACATGCCATGCCCTCAATGGAGACATTTTGTAATATTTTTTCATTATACAGCTGGATTTACTATCTTACTTTACTTGAATGGCCATCTGCAAATTGACTTCCGTTATACTGGCTGCTACTTTATTAATATTCAGTTTTAGAAAAGGCACAAGGACATTATTATATTCTTCTCTGATCTTTTAAGAGACTTTAGGTTTCCATCCCTTGATTTTATCTATTACTATATTAATTACTGGTATTCAGTTTGTCTGTGTGTCCCTTGTTAATGTAAACCCATGAACTAGTGAAAAACAAAACCACTAGTTGCTTAATCAGTGTCTACAGTTCTAGAAATAACTGCATCTTGGGCACAATAAAACCATGAATCACTCAAGGGATAGAGGGAACTATAGTCCACTAATATATCAACCCTCCTCTATACTGTCTTCCCAGAAGGGATAATAAACCAGCCATTTACTAACCTGGTCCAGAACTAAGGACTCCCAGATGAGTGCTGTTTTTGTTACATCGCACATTTTGCTGGGAAATCCCTATCTTGCTATGCCACACTGCACTTGACTCTGCTTTGCTTTAAACACTATCTCCTTTCCCACCCACCCCCATATCACTTCCTTTATCCACTAGAAAACCACACCTACAGCCATCCCAACCAATCTGTCTATTCTCACACATTACTCAATGAATCAGTACCTCCTTCCTCAGTATAACCAAATATTTCTTCAATACAGACCAAGCTGTTCAACTATTCCTTCTAAATTAAGCACACCTACAGTGAGGAATCTATATGCTATCCAAAAGTAAAACAAATAAGCATAATAACTGATTCAAGATTGGAAAAGAATTGTGAAAAGACTGCACATTGTCACCTTATCAACTGAGTTTATGTACCAAATATATCATACGAAATACTGAGATGAATCAGATGCTGGAATAAAAATTGCTGGGAGAAATGTTAACAATGTCTGATATGGAAATAATATCACTCTTAATGAGGGTACTCAAGGAGGAAATGAAGATGCTGATGAAGGTGAAAGCAAAAAGCACAAACGCTGTTCAACATTAAAATATGTAATATAGCCATATCAACTCTTTGAATACGGATGGGGTGGCACTCTCAGTTCTCATTTTCTTGTGCATGAAGATCTCTGCAGCTGGCGCCTGCAGTTATGAAATTAAAATGCACTTTTTCTTGGGAGAAATGCTATGGCAAATTTAGGTAAGATATTAAAGTGAAAAGGTGTCATACTATCAACGAGGTCTGTACAGTCAAAACAATGGTTTTCCCAGAGAATAACATGTGCATTCATTGAATCATAGATATTTTAAGGCAACTGAGTATTATGAACATCCATGTCTTGTCAGTCCCTCCCTCAGGCCATGCCACCTTTCTCCAATAGGGCCATACCAGTCAGTCCTTGACTAAATTTGCGATACTCGACCCAAAGAGAGAGATAGAGAGATTATAAATCATTCCACTTAACATGCAGAGGAGGTTTATTCTAGAGTTTTGGGAGGCACTAAGTTGTAAACCTGTCTCTCCATGTTTTATTTATATCTGGTGAAGATTTAGGTCCACAGTTCTAGCAGTGGTAGAGATACAGCACTTGAAAAAAGTGACAAGCAAGATGCAGATCTCCACTCAAATGTCTACGAAACACTGAATAAGGGAATAGAGCTTCCAGTATCTTCTGATTTAGGCCTGGGGTCTTTTTGGTTAGGAATCTTTGGGATCTTTCTAATTGTTTGATATATATAGTGAAGTACATCCCAAACTGAGAGTTCGGTTCTGTAATTGAGTGGATCAATGCTAACTAAGGGAGTGATTACCTCTTTAGACCTTGATAATATTGCTCTGGCAATTAATTGGAATAACAAAAATGGATTTTCTGACAACCGTTGTCAACTGATGGTCAAAAGGGAGGAAAGCTATCAACCCAAGTACCTAGGTCACTAACTACATTTTGTTTTGTAGTGGTGTGCTGTCTATATATTTTGATGAGGGGAGAAGATGTGTACCCAAAGCAATGATACTACAGTTTTTGACATTTAGTTTGGGCCCATGTTTAGTATACCAAGAATTTATTTGGGAGAGTTCATTATGGGGGAGTTTATGTACCATAGAGCAACTTAACAACATCCCCCTAGCTTGCAGTTGTCTGCAAATTTTGTTAGCTAGATGTTTTGGCTCTCTGCTTGAAGAACTGAGAAGTAAATGCCAGAAAGGAAAAGCCTTAGTACTGACCCTGAGAGACACCATTTGTCACTTTCATGCATTCTGATGAGACATCTGCAACTTGCACTATGTGTTTTTTTCATTTAGTTTGCTCTCCATCATATCATATATAGGTTGATTTTAAAGTAGTTCTCTCTTGTATGATACCAGCATGAGAACTGGTAGTGGACATGACACAAGTATTTCTGACTGTTGATAGTAATATTCTACAAAGCTCACAACATTCTATTGTAGAAACTTTAAAAGATCAATTTTGGTGATAACACAATGACTAGTTTCAAATATGCCTTTCAGACAAGACATTCCAAGTACACTGTAGCAATCAATACACTACAAATGGAACTCTAGACATAGGAGTCCCCAAGTTTCAGTACTTGGACCCCTATTTTTCTCAGTTTTCATGAAGGGCATAACAAATGATTTTCTCCAACTGGATGTGATCCATTATGCTGATGACATTTCATTGCTGGAAGATAATTAAAGTCACCCAAAATTGCAATCACAAGCACAAGGCAGCTTCCCTGTATTGTATCAGTGGTTGCTTTCCAATAAACTACCAAACATAATGCTTCTGCAAGACAGACCTAATGTTGTTTGCCTGAACTGAAGAGCTGACAGCCTTGCCCACACTATGCCTTACGGATACAGGAGGTAACTCTCTCCCAAGTGTCATGGAATACACTGGACCAGTGTTTATCCTTTACTTCACTCACCTGCTGACCCCAGCATCCATATTGACAAGAGCAAATAATGTCCATCTGACAAAAATAGAATACTACTTAACAATTAATTACTTTACACTCAGCTTACGCCATGCAAAGACCACAGATAACAGATAATAAAATTATTAGATTTGTGCCATTTGCAGATTCACATATACACCACTGTGATCTAATAAAAGTAGTAAAATGGTTTCAAATAAGAGATAAACCATCATTTCTTTTCAGCTCACTATTTTTCAGAATGAATAAAATAGGCTGTTGCCCTTTCCCAATTATTAATAAAGGCGCCAATAAAAAAATAGGCCTACACATTAAGCAGTCTGCAGGATGACAGCATGACACTAAACAAGCCTTTCTTTAATACTACTTTAGGATAAAAAGCCTTCTCTAGAGCAGGACCAGTTATCTGGAATAGACAGATATACTCCCAACTGGAATCAGATCTTTAGATATACAGACTAAATTTAAAAAAATCCCTTTAAGAGTGCCTATCCAAGGAAAACACTTGTACTTGCTTTAGAGTGAAAGTCCGATTTCCCATTAAGCAACTAATCCAGTATAAACATCATGTGATACCTTTCAAACCTAGCATTTTGCATATTTCTTAAAAATAGCATTTTTATATAATTTTCCATATACTTAAATTTTACTAACTGTGATGTTGTATTTATGTTATTTACTCACTTTAAGTTGCATGTAAATATATATTACAAATATTGGTAGTATATCTTAGTCCAAGTCACGGCTAATATGGTTCAAATGACCAGCCCACCTAACTGATCAACAAACATACATACATAAATAAATCAATAGCATTGAAGGTCAGGTCTTCCATGTACACTGCATGGGTACCATCTACAACCTCCATAACCATTTCAAAGAAGGTTATCAGATTAAATAACCATACCATAGCATTCACAAAGCCAAACTCTTGGGGATCAAGTCTAACCAGATTCTTGATATCACAGTTTACAAAGTCAGTTACAATATGTTCTTTGGCTTTGCAGATGAGGCTTGAAAGGCTGACAGGTCTGTAATTGACTCACGTCAGTTGTAAGACCCCCTTTATTTAGAGGCATCATCACTGCAGTGCACCACTCTTCAAGGATAAAACCAGTAGATAAATGTAAGTTAAACAGTTTAAGGAATGTGTCTGCAAGGGAATGTTTAACACATCATTAAGCAACCAGGTATATTGTCAGTTCCCATGGAGGAATTACTTTTGGTCTTGTATAGTACTTTCAGTAAATGATCTTTAGAAACAATAAGGGGAATGAAGGATTCAGATATTTTTAAAGAGAGGTCTCAGGAGTGAAATTGGCACTAAATTTGTTTGCAAGGAAATTGGCAATGCCTATAGGATCAGAATAAGTGGCATCATTATGAATAAAATCTGAGCAATGTAGGGTTTTGTGTCTTAATTTTCTAATATAGCTAAAGAAGAATTTATAATTTTCTTTGGCTACAGTGGTCAGCCTAAGTTCATGCTCTCCTTTACTGAATCTGATAAGGTTTTTCACTTTTTTATGTTTTACTTTATTTCTTTTTTGTAATGATTTTGCTATTAGCCTTATTGTCCTTGAGAAGAAGGGATTGAATCCACTAAATAATTTAAGGGCTTTCTTTCTTTTCTTGTATAGTTTGTTTACAGTGGTGTACCACCACTGTGCTTTGTTTGTGATTGTCCTGATATACCTTGTTCAAGTAGGGACTGTTAGCTCTATGCATTTCTCTAAATGAGCATAGGATTCCTTAGTGAACTTCATATAGTGCTAACATTAAGGGAGGTGTAGTGATAAATGAAATTTGATGTTTCATTATGGAGTAGGTTGAAGTTAGTATGTGTCCATTAAATTCAGTGTGGATTGCTGAAGGAACTTTTGTGAGTTTAAAGGAGAAGATTATAAGTTTATGCTCATATTTCACTGTGGCAAAAGATACCAGAGGGGTAGTGAAAGAGGTGTCCATATTTGTAATAATCAGAACAAGAATGCTATATCCTCTAGTATGTTTATTTACCACCTGCTCAATGGAGTTTTTAATTATTAAGTCTAGGAATTGTGGGGCATATCCTTCATTGGCGGCATAGGTGCCCCAGTTTATTGAAGGGTAGTTAAAATTACTAAGAAGAACAGAGATTTTGCTAATAAGAAGATCATTTAGAACATTGAGGAATCTTACATGGTCATCAGGAGACTAAGAAGGTGTTCTGTGACAAGATATTAGTTGACAGTTAATCATATCTAGAGAGGCCTGTAGTTTAATGGGTTAAATTTATGACTCCCTAGGGATCTGCTTGGAGGTATTATGTTCCCTGGCAAACATATAGACTCCATTACAGTTGTTAATGGGTCTGAAGGCACAAAAAGCTCATATCCTGGGTACAGAGAGAGTGCTTTCTTTACATTTAAACCAAGTTTCAGTAACTATATAGGCATGGACATTTTCCAAATACTGGAATGCCTCAAGATTAGGCAATGTATTATTTAGAATTCCATCATTGAGGAGATATAGTCCAGTTTGGGGGTTGAACTGTTAGTTACTTCAGAATGTACATGAAATGAACTCTGCCTAAAAAAAGCAGTCTGGGGCAGCAAGGGCTTTAGCCAGTATGCAAAGTATATGGCTGAGAGAGGCAACTATTAGTAAGGCTGTTCACTGGTGAATCAATGCTTTTGAACTATGATGTTGGAGAAAACATTTGAAAATGTTATGGACTGCAAGAAGATCAAATCACTCATACTTAAAGGAATAAATCCCATCTGTTCACTAGAAAGTCTGATTGTAAAACTAAAACTCAAATTCTTTTGTCACATAGTGCGAAGACATGACACACTAGAGAAGATAATTATGCTGGGAAGATCAAAGACAAAAGAAGGGGCAGCAAACGTTAAAACACATAGAATGTATTACTGAAGTAATGAATATGAATCTGGAAGAACTTAAGAGAAGCAGAAGTAGACAGACGTGCCTTATGTGCACGCAGAGTTAGACTTGACTAAACAACAAGAACAACCACAATATAAAGGTATTAAACTACAATTCAGAACCTTCATTACAAGTCTCCGTTATTCTCATACTGCTGTTCCTTACAGCACCCTATATCGAATTGGCACATGGTGCTCAGACATTAAGGAAATGCATCCAAATCACAGCTTTTATGAGCATAGCCAGCCCTATACTCTTGTAAGAATGATAATTAACAAACAGCTCCCTTTGGCAAAAATAAATACTGCACCAAAGTAAAAACTCCCAAACCTTCACATAAATTGAAAGCAAACCAAGTCCAGTCTCCTTCTCTACTTCACTTTATTAAAGATTAGTATTACTGGTGACGTCAGTCCAAACCCAGGAGACTCCCTTATACCTTTCATAGGACAAGCCGGGGCTCCTATATAAAAGTCACACCTCCTTTTCTACAGCACACACATAAAAACAAATAAAAGCCTTTATAATATGGAATGTGGATTGCATCAAAGCTTGGATCATATTTATCAGTGAAAAATGGCTTAAAGATAACATGCCCCTCAAAATTCCTTCACAACAAATTCCATATCTTCTTAATCTTAAGCCTGTCCAAAACTGAGGAAGAACAATGCTGCTTGATAAGAGAAACTCCAAAACAGCAACCAGGCCACTTGGTCAAAACACCTTCAAAATTGAAATCTCACCCCGGCACTAGAAGAAACAATACAAGATATTGTAGTAATAGCTAACTAACAGTCATAAAATCAGGAGTCTTCAACTTCAACTTTATTGGTGAAAAGTTCCTTTAACCTAGTTACAACACGCACTATACAAATTTACAAATGTCACATGCCTCCCAAATACCATAAGGGATTAGCATCCCATATGAGCTACCCATTCCTTTTCATTCAAAAAAGTACTTAACATAATCACAACCAGATCCTCTCCTGAATTAAAGTAAGACCAGCTCCTACGTGTTCAGAATAATGTAGATTGTATATCAGTCAGATAACCCCATCCAAGACCCCATACATGTCTTGTAAACCCACTATAAATAAAACCCAACCTCAATGACAAAAATACATTAAAAGTCAGTTTTGCCTGATGATAACAACTAGATGCAAATCTCTCCTGAAAAGATTAAAGAAGTCCTGGAAATACAGAAAAAAACAGTAAATTAGAACAAAACAGAAAAAAATATATATTCCTCTTCTTTAGACAACAATATAGCAATGCAAACTTAGTATGAAATAAGCAAAAGGTACTTAACAGCAACCAAGTGCCAAAGCTTGAGTACCACAGCTATTGTCCCTTAGCATCACTGACCTCCTAGCTTATGTACCTTAAAAACAGTGCACATTTGGTGCATGACCACCTATAAAGCAAATTCATTCCACATTAGCAATAACAAATCTCTAGAAAATAACTTAAACTCACTGTTGCAATTGTTAACGACAAGCAATGTGATTATCAATGCCAACAAAGCAAAATCTATGATACTAGACTGCAAAGAAGAACCCTCCTCAGTACTACAACAATGGAACGTGCGCCATGGTAACAACAAAAGAACTCTTATAAACCCTGCTCTGTTCTTTTGAATAAGAAAATCTCACATTTGCTATCCCTAGAAAGAAGAGCCACAGTTGGCAAAAGAGTTCCCAACTAAACTATTGTCGGCTTATCATAGCCAAGACCTTCATGAAAAGCCTGATCAATCTCCAAACTACATCCAACAGCATATACTGATTCATCTCCTTAGCATAGCAGAAAGAACAGCACTGCTTAGTTCTAAAAAGAAATAAAAAAGATCTCAATCAAAGATGCATTTTTCCTGTAATCCCTAACCTATAAACAACTACACCTAGAAAACTTCAATCTCTTTGTTAGTGGTTTAAAAAAAATCTAGTAGCTGCAACCTTAGATCACAGCACTCACTCACCCCTAACATTCCATGAACTAAATGTAACAGAACAAACCATTGGTTTTAAACAGCAGTTTAACTTCCATGACACAAACTAATGTATCACATAATATTAAACCCACCCCATATCACCCACTCCTATCTACTACCACAGAGCACTCCTCTGCAAAGTAATACCATGCATTAAAATTACAACAGCCCTCATCCTCCATCCTGATACTCTTCCCAGCCATAGCAGTCTTTTTCCCTGAATTTCCCTGCAACTTACTAAGTTTCTACTGTATCACACTTCCCTTCTATATCTCTTATTTTTAACCAAACCCATACTTCCTTTTTTGACATTCTCCCCTTCACCTTAACATTATTCTTCTATATCCATATTGCTTCACTCCTCATTTTAATATTATCCCCATGCTAAGCCAGTATACACCTCAGATAAGTCACCTCTTTGCAATCTAATTTCCAATTTTCTGCAGCTCACTCTCTAATGATGACCCCTTTGAATTTTAACCATGTGTGTGTGTGTGTGTGTGTGTGTGTGTGTGTATGTGTGTGTGTGTGTGTGTGTGTGTGTGTGTGTGTGTGTGTGTGTGTGTGTGTGTGTATATATATATATATATATATATATATACACACACACACACACACACATGTGTGTGTATATATACACACATATATATATATATATATATATATATATATATATATATATATATATATATGGGTCGACCATTACCAAAATGTCAGTAGACCGATTTTCAAAAAATGTCAGTAGACCGAAAATCCCAAAAACTGAAACTCCACATAGCCGACTGGCAAAAAAAAGACCCAATAACGTACAATGTACCTTTCATGTAATGCACCAACATAAATAAAAACTCATTCCATTTAAGCACTGTCCTGTTAAATGAAGTGCATTGAACAACTACCGTACTCTCCTCCAAACCCAGCCCACAAACTAATAGATGTATGTAAATAAAAAATCCCACTGAATATTCATGTGGCTGCCCTGCAAAAATATTCAGTGGAGATTTGTTAAACCAAAAATCACAATCACTTTAATTTAAAACTTTACATTTTTGCAGGGGTGATATGCCCCCCTGCAACCCCCAACCCCACCCCATGGGGGGATGTGCCCCTCAAACCCCTGAAAATTAAATTTACCAACTCCGAGATCACACTACAATGTGGAAATGAGCAGATTTCCTGTTCTACTCAGCTTGGTGTTGGAATTTTAATTGTTCAGCCATCTGAACGTCGGCATAGTGAAGTTTCAGTTGCATGAAACTTCGCTGTTTTGGTCTCGGTAATCTGAAAGTCAGTCTTCTGACATTTCAGTAATGTCAAGTAGAACCATATATGTATATGTGTATGTGTGTGTGTGTGTGTGTGTGTGTGTGTGTGTGTGTGTGTGTGTGTGTGTGTGTGTGTGTATCTATATATATATATATATATATATATATATATATATATATATATAGATAGATAGATACATTATATCTCTATATCTATCTGTATCTATATAGCCATATATCTATCTATATAGCCATATATCTGGGGTCCTAATGGAGAGATGAAGGGGTCCTAATGGAGAGATGAAAAGTCAGCAAGCAAAGGAGATTAGTAGTGCTGAAGTTGAATTCATCCTCAAGTCTTGGTGAGTACCCTCATAAGTTGGATCCTGTTTTTTACAAAATCTCACCAAGGCGACAGTGATATATAGACTGCATTTATATAGCATATATCACAGACAGAAGTAAGTCAAAAACAAAAAAAAGATAGCTGGGTGCAAAAGTCCCAGGATAAAAAAGTGTCCAATCCTGGTAGGCACACTGGTGCCAGGACTGGAAAAAATGACAGTGCAGAATCCTCAAAATCCGGAAATATTCCTACAATGAGGCCAGGCCAGGACCAAGGGGAAGATGGTCCCCATGTTGTAGAAAGAAGTAGCCATCCACAAAAATCACAAAAACTGACAGGCCAAAGAAGAGCCATAAAGACGATAGAGTGGACTATTGAGGATAAGAAAAAAATTATGTATTGTTACTCTTATGCAAAAAGCCCAGAATTACCAGACAGAGGATATACAAAGAGATTAAGAGATAAATTAGAGGAAAGAAAAATACTTTCACAGGAAAACTGTCAGAAGCTTCAAATAAAAATTCATTAATACAACAGATATTTGAAAAACAGTATATAGATCAAGAAACTTTGATCTGTTTGGAAAAAGAAGCATATGAGGAAGTGCGAAAATGTAAACAACAAAACCTAGACATTTTTGGAAAGTATAAAAAGAAATATGGACATGAGAAAGAAAGGGAGATTTGGTATGGTGAAATATTTATGCAAAGGAAAAAGACAAGTTAATTAATACAGAGAAAGCAGTCACAAAGATATTCGAAGAGAAATACAGGCAAAGGCATCCAGATATGAAAAATTTCACAATAAAAAATTAATATTACAAAGATAACTGTGGAAAAAAAAGATAAGTAAAGAAGAAGTTAAAGAAACAGAAGCTGAAGTTATGGAGTGTCTGCGGAGTGAAGGATTTAATGTAGAAAGTTTAACATAGACTACATCACAGTATGATGGAGTGAGTCCCCAAAGTAAGGAGAAACAGGAAGATCAGGAGACATCTGAAGAAGAAATATGGACATGGAAAAGAAAAAGAGATTTAATATGGTGTAATATTTATGCAAAGTTGAAAGCAAAACTAGCCAATACAAAAAGAGCAGCACCAAAGATATTTAAAGAGAAATGCAAGCAAAGGAAACCAGATATGGAAAACTTTACAATACAAAAAATAAGAAGACAAAGAGGAAATGTAGAAAAGGAGATCAGTAATAGAGAAATTAAAGAAACAGAAATTGAGGTTATGGAGCACCTGCAAAGTGAAGGATTCAGTGTAGAAAATCTAATGCAGAAAGCACCACAACAGGATAGAGCAATAGATATCCAAATATAGGGGAAACCAGTGCAACAGGAAGCAATTGGTCAGGTGCCATATCAAGATATCTTGGAGCCTTCTCCAGGAAACCAGTATAAACATTTACTTAAAGCTAGACAGCAAGGGAAGGAACAGGAGACTGCGGAAATTCTGATGCAATTAATGTTGAGGAGTGATAGGCCAGTGAGTTCCCATATGACAAAGCAATGAATGGCACAGGATGAAATTGAAGATAAGGTGTCACAGGAAGATGCTATAGAACTTTCTATAGAATGCCTGCAGGAAGTGGAAAACAAAGGATGTGCCCTCAGTCTGGAAGAAAATGAACTAAGGGAAGAGTTGTTTGATTTAATGGACATATATATATTAAAGTCAATGAAAGGAATAGACTGCAGAAGTTCAATAAAACCCCAAAAGTCAGAAGTCTGATAAAACAAATGAACACATTAATTAGGACTGTCTATAGAGATGCATGCAATATAACAGAAGTAAACAGGATATAGTACTGTGCAGCTAAATTAATTACTGATAAAGTTCTACCACAAGAGTACAGGGTAGTGAGGCAAAGAAAGGGGAGAAATCGAATAGCATCATGGAAGTATCAAATAGAGAACAATATAAAACAATTAAGACAAGAAGTGTCACTGTTAGAAGACTATAGAAGAGGGAATAGATCAACAAAAATACTAAGAAAGAGATGTGATAAAAGCAGTGTACAATATTAGAACAGACCAGGATCTGTCATGCACTACTGCAAATAATAAATTAAAAATTTCAGCACAGGTGGAAAAATTTACAAGATACACAGATAAATATAAATGAAAAGTACAAAATAGGCAATTTAGTGATAACCCAAAAAAAGCTTTATAGAAAATTGGGAAACAAGGTAAAAGGAATTGAAAGACTGCCAAAAAAAGAAGAAATAGATGCATTTTTGGAGAAGCATCTATAAAGATCATGTAGAACACAACAGAAATGCTAAATCTATAAAAGAAGTAAAAGAAAGAATAAGAAGTTTAAAGGTACAGGATATGAAATGGGATGAAATAGCCATAGAGATTGAAACAAAATTAAGAAAAGCCTCTACCCAAATAGTTCCAATAGTAGTAGGAGCAATGTGTCTTATAAAAAAAGAGTCTAAAATCTTATTTAGATGCACTACCAATACATGTAACTCCATACGAACTGCAGAAGGAATCATTACTGGGCACATTGCGGGTGCTGCAAAGAGCACTTCTGGCTGACATCAAAGAGTGAAACAATAACTGAAAGTCAGAAGTGACCACTGCAAAATAATGATAGAGTTCACCAATAAGTGCCTTCACTCCATAGAACCGAATCACAACTGGCTGGAACCAATTCTCTGCTTAAATACAACCAATATTCCAAATGACTGCTGTTGAATTAATACACGAACTGAAAACAAACTGGTATACGTTGTACCAGATTCAATCTTTAATACGCCAAAATAACCCGAACAGCTACTGATAAAATAACAAACAATAAATACAATAAAGTGCGATAAAAGTGTAAAACTAAAGTCACAGAATCAGTTAAGCGCTTTCACCCGATGTCGTCCGGGTTTCATCAGAACTGAACTGTTGGTTCACAGTCAACATTTTATAACTTTTTTGGCGCCTAAACCAAACACATATTTGAAAATTTAAAGTCGTATACCACTTGAAATACGTATATGTATACGATTATGCTCGTATAGTTTCGCTAAAGTGCATATGTGCCTGAATTAAAAAGCATATGAATTCTTAAAATATCCTAATAATGTGTTTGCTGGACACTTGCATGATATAAATATATAAATAAATAAATAAATATTTGTATTTATAATTAATTTCAGTACCCTTATGTAGTAAACTGGTTTTGAATAATACACTTGCTGAAAAAGACTATAAAATACATATGTGTCAATGAATGTAGATGTAAATATAAAAACAGAAAAATAAAAAAATACATAGGGAATATTTAATTCTTTCCATTTGTATCAAAGATAACGTTGTTATTTGATAAATGCATGAATGTATGAATACATAGATACATCTCACTATATACAATAATTCAAATGTAATGTAAAATAATGTGATGTGTAATTATGATTGTATAAATTAATATTTATGATTATATATATATTAATATTAATAATGTTCCATTCTCTGTTAATCATAAGCCTAATATTGATACACATCAAGGAAATATATAAATAAATAAATGAATAAATATATATGTATGTTTGCATGTAAATATAACAAGGCTTGGCTACACAATACATAGAAATGACCATGATTTAAAGGGTCAAGATTACATAAATATAAAGACACTTTGCTTATACAAAAATGAGCTGACCATGTGTCCACCCTTGTATAATACATAATCATGCTCTAATTCTTATGCTTGTTCTACTTTCTTAATCATAATACAATGTTGTAAAAGTTAAAAACATTGTTAAAATTTGTTAAAATTTTTCCATCTTTAAAATGTTTTTGTTAATAATGTATAAAAATAGTTAATATTATAATAGTGGTTTATTAATTATTATTAACATTATTAATATTAATATATATAATCATAAATATTAATTTATACAATCATAATTACACATCACATTATTTTATATTACATTTGAATTATTGTATATAGTGAGATTTATCTATGTATTCATACATTCATGCATTTATCAAATAACAACATTATCTTTGATACAAATGGAAAGAATTAAATATTCCCTATGTATTTTTTTATTTTTTTATTTTTATATTTTTACATTCATTGACACATATGTATTTTATAGTCTTTTTCAGCAAGTGTATTATTCAATACCAGTTTACTACATAAGGGTACTGAAATTAATTATAAATACAAATATTTATTTATTTATTTATATATTTATATCATGCAAGTGTCCAGCAAACACATTATTAGGATATTTTAAGAATTCATATGCTTTTTAATTCAGGCACATATGCACTTTAGCGAAACTATACGAGCATAATTGTATACATATACGTATTTCAAGTGGTATACGCCTTTAAATTTTCAAATATGTGTTTGGTTTAGGCACCAAAAAAGTTATAAAATGTTGACTGTGAACCAACAGTTCAGTTCTGATGAAACCCGGACGACATCGGGTGAAAGCGCTTAACTGATTCTGTGACTTTAGTTTTACACTTTTATTGCACTGTATTGTATTTATTCTTTGTTATTTTATCAGTAGCTGTTCGGGCTATTTTGGCGTATTAAAGATTGAATCTGGTACAACGTATACCAGTTTGTTTTCAGTTCGTGTATTAATTCAACAGCAGTCATTTGGAATATTGGTTGTATTTAAGCGGAGAATTGGTTCCACGCAACATCCCAGCCAGTTGTGATTCGGTTCTACGGAGTGAAGGCACTTATTGGTGAACTCTATCATTAAAGAGTGAAACAATACCATCATGGTATTAGAAATTGAAAACATCTGGAAAAGTTAAGAAAGAAAAAGACCATATATCTATCTAGCCATATATAAATATATATATATATATATATATATATATATATATATATATATATATATATATATATATATATATATATATATATATATATATAATATATATCTATATATATATATATATATATATATATATATATATATATATATATATGTGTGTGTGTGCACAAGTCAAAGGGTAAAAAGGTCAGACAGACAAACCATACAGTAAAAACTGCATGAAAAATCCAGCCAAGCTAGAATTTTCACTGTGTAATACTTTAAAGATCTTGTAATATAGACCCATAGGATATATACAAATGACCCCTTAAGGACATACAGTGTTTCATCTATGTGGCTTCCTTATTGAACTGCCATGTTGAGCAAATATTCACACTACAGGGTGGCTAGCCCTGGTCCACTTGTTGTTCTGTACTGAACACATGCACTTGCACTCACACCTATGGCCAATTTAGAGTGCCCAATTCACCTACTACATATCTTTGGAATGTGGGAGGAAACCGGAGCACCCATAACAATCTGTACATATATAATGACATTTGAGACACATAATGCTACTGCATACAAGTGTCTCTCCTAGAAAACTTTGCATCACACACTACCAGTACACCATACAAACAGGAGTAAGTGCAGAACTGCAGTTAAACTAACCATTGGCATCCTATACTATAGGCTGTAAAAAATGTACAGAACTGTGCAACATATACACGTGGCATCTGCAAATGTTTTGCTTTACTTAACTTTCCTAATTATAGCACTTTACTCCCAAAATTTACACTGTTCAACTTTAATATTGGATTATTCATTCATTTGAAGGCATTTGATCCTATGTAACCCCATTTTGATTGACCCATCTGAGTGTAGCTTACTAAAGGTACATGCTTTTCATATATCTCATTGCTGAGGCAGTAGAGAAGCTAAGTTATAAAAGTACAGGCTTAGCTCATAAACAAGAATTGCAGCTTATATTGCACACCCTGACAGTGAAGTATTCATTTGCCCAAAAATAATTCTCTGTAGTGTTATGAGGCTCTTGGCCTCAGGCAGGGTTTATATCATGCAGATGCAAAATTCTGAGTGTGGTACTTGTGCTAATCAGTCCCTAATGCATGACTCTTACTGAATCCCTTTTTATGCATCATGTGTGGACACAGGCATGGTAAGAGGCTCTCTCAATCTCATAAGCAGAGCAGACTGAAAATTCATGGGGGTGGTGAATGACCCAAGCAAGGATGTTTTGTAAAATATGTTATTTTTGAAGTCAATGGAGGTGCTAAAGAGAAAATCTGTTCTCAAACTTAAACATCACACAGATGGCACACAAACTTCATGCCATTTTTCACACTTTTATGCTACCATGACAACATTTTCCACATGCCACCAAAGATCGTGTTACTGAGATGTCCTATGATGTACATGTGCAGAAAAAGATGTACATGACCATCAGATGTCAGATATAATTTTCCTGCAATGAATGACTATGGCTTTGATGGCACTGTGTAGCAGGGCACCCCAGAGGTGCAGGAAGGAATTCAAGATCTTCACTTTTTCTGTTGCATTGGGATCACTGGGTTGCGGACTCCTGTGACAGTCTTCCACATAATGGGGATGCCTGGAACAGTCTTGCTAGAGCAGCATCAGATGCCACTGGCACATCCCTCTCTTGTGAGCAGTGCACATCCTACTAGACTGACCTGCAGAGATGCCATTTTAACCTTCTTAGCTGGTAGGAAGAAGAGGTCAGAGTAATGGCATCTGGGATGTATTTTAAATACCTGGCCTGTCTACAGAGATAAAATAGCTGTTCTGCTTAGTAAAGAATGGATTGCAGGTATGCCAGTGAATATTATATTTTATTCTACAAAACCAGAGGCCATGCAGGAGAATTGTCTCCTGTATCAGAGAAGGATGGAAATGCTTTCTATGTGTAGGAGTGCATATCACATACTGAAATTAAAATAGATTGGATAAGTAATATTATTTTATAAGTTATTTGACTGCAGCAAGTATGTGAGTCACCCTGAATTGCTAAGTGTGGATATGCAAGATGCACAGTTATTAGTAATGCAGTTTTGGTGCTATTCAGAGTAGGAAGAATATATTTATTCAAATTGTCTTTTTATGACCTTTGCAGTTTTTGGCTTGTACACATGCAATTCTTACACTATAGGATAGAAATAGAATGGCAAGCAGTCACTGACTCACAGCAATGACCCAGCACTTTCCGGGCAGATTAGTATTGCTACACATACCTATCATAGGCACAGCTACAGAGCTATCAGGATGGCTACCAGTTTTATAGATTAATTATATTGATGGTATACCATTTATCTGTCTGCTCTTCCCACTTATCAATTCCATTTCTTGTAAAATTATATTTTTACAATTTTTATATTATCTCTCTCTGTTTAATTTGCAGTTTTGTACAGCTGCTACTATAGCAGTGATAGTGGCTAGTCCAATCTCCACAGTTCCCAGAAAGCCCAGCCATCATCTGTATCTCCCACACCTACACCATGGGCTTCCTCAACTGGGGCTGTAGCAGGGAGCAGTCAGGTTCCCACCTTATCTGTCACTGGAGGTTCTTCACTAGCTGGGAGTGCCATTGTTCTTTCATATGACACTGCCAGTGAATTTGTGACCAGCAGGCAAATAATGGAGGTGGAGGGGTCTGCTGGACAAGCAACTTGATGCCCACACCATCTGCCTGGAAAGGCTCCTCTTGTGTCTGGGAGAATCATGTCACTGCAAGGACCCTGACAGCAAAACCTCAGCCAGGCCCCATTGGGGAGGGTGGTCAGGGTGCTTTCTGACATCCTACCAAGTATTGCACAGGTATAGCTATATAGAAGACCCCACCCACCCTATTCTCCTTCCCAGTATGTTGCCCCCCCATTTTATGTCAATGTCTTCCCATTTTTTGACCAGTGCTCCTCATCACAATTGTTGTCCATTTGTTTGTATATCTCTGACTTGCCTGTCCTCTCTCTTGCTCTCCCTCAGTGTGTCACGCCTCCCATGTCAATCTTTGTCTATCTTGGGGATTTAATAAAATCCATTTAGGGATAGTCTAAGGCCTACATTGAAAGTACCATGGCCACGTATGCTGAACCCCCTTGGCAGTGCACCTTGTATAATAATGAAGGCACGTTACTAAGGGAAAGCTGCATAACACGGTTATTGAATCGGTGTAGGGAGTGTGTTACTGTGTCCGGAGATGAGTAACACCCCCCCTGCACTGTCAAAGTGCCAGATATCATTGTAGGCAACTGAAAATAGTGAAATTAAATCTGTTTTTAATTGTATTTTTTTTTTGTGCTTGCACAGCACGACATGCAGCAGTGGACACGTGCTAGACATCAAAAATAGAAACCAGATACATTTAATTATAAATGGAAAGGTCAAGTTTAAGTATAGCTGAGTGTGTTTGTGTGGTGCACTATGGTGATCAGCAGTGCTTAAATGTAGTGGAGAGTTATATAAAAAAGTATAGCAACAATCCACATGTCCACGTACCCAAATGGTTAGAGTGACAGCCTTATGTCCAGTAGGTGCAGGGTTTGAATACACAGGCATGTTATTTTGCAAATACACATATGTGAGAATTATTCCAAATCCCACTTAGATATTTTTTTGATTACACAGACAGGTTATTAAATTTATTTTGCAAATACACATTTATGAGAAGCATTATTAAATCCCTGATTTTATTTTTGTATGAATACACAGACAGATTATTAAGTATTTAGGTTCATAGGTTCATAGGTAGATACTAAGCTATTGGCCCAAGGGCCTAGGTAAGCCTAGCCAACAAGGTTCCCTGGCTTACGCCACCCAAGAAAGTTATTTTCCTGCGCCACCATCGAGCAGAGACACAGAAGTGATCCCCGGGGTGTATTTCCTATTTCCCATCCACTCATCAAGATTTTTCTTGAAGAGTGCTAATGAAGAACTTTGCTTGACATGTTGCAAATACACATTATGAAAAGTATTCTTAAACCCGTGATTTAATATTGTACGTACAGACAGACATGTTATTAGGCATTTATGTTGCCAATACAAAATATGAAAATTATATTTAAATCCCCCTTTGGTGTGCCCAGCTAAACTCTGCTAAGCACAGTTAAGCCTTGCCAAGCATTAAACCAGGAATGTTTTAGCAGTGCTTAGAGGATTTGCACACCGCTAAGCATTGCTCAGCATTGCCAGTTTAAGCACTGCTCAGCTGAGCTCAGCAGGTTTGAGCTGTGCTAAGCAAAGTGCAGCATTTTTAAAAAGGCCCAATGGTGGTAAAGGGCAGGAAAACAGCCTTATTTAAGTGCAACAGGCAGGAATACAGCCATAACCTGTTGGAGTTTGAACTTGACAGGAACTATGGCAGGAGTTGGAGAGGGTGCGCACTTCTGGGCACAGCACTGGGGCATTCTAGAGTCCATGGTCATTGTTTGACTCCTCATTACATACCATGAATTCCAGCTGCTACAGGGCCAGTACCAGGGACAAGTCAGAGGCCTGGGACCAGCTGGCACGTGATCTCACCAGTGTAACTGGTACCCCCACAAGGGTGAGCAGGTGCATCATCATTATGATGACCTGAAACATCAGAAGGGGAATCTCCTGGCCATCTGGGTCCAAGTTGCTCGAGACAGGAATGCCCCATGAGTTTGAAAGTATAGTTATCATTGTTTTACCAAACCCTACTCTGAATGTGTGATAGACAGGTACACATAATGGTGTGTTTCTCTCCCCACAGCTACAGAGAAGAGACCTTTCAACCTAGAGACCCATGCAGGGCACCTGGCCAGGTTGTGCCTTGAGTGTGGTGACTACAGCTGTAACTTGCAATCTTCAATCATATAAATAAGGAGTAAATTAGTAACTGCCAGTAGGTATATTCAGTTTTGATTGTACTGCAATGAATGTGGTCCTAGACCTGGACTGAAATAAGTGAGTAATGCCAGGCACAGTTAAATAAAGATGAAAGCATGAAACCTGATAATGTTAAGGAAATAAAGTTTCTACTGCATTAATAATGTTAAGCAAATAAAGTTTCTACTGCATTAATAATGTTAAGAAAATAAAGTTTCTACTGCATTAATAATGTTAAAGAAAGAAAAGTTTGTACTGCATTAATTGTGGAATTACAGCTGGATTGCAAAATCTGCATTATACGAACTGTTCTTCAATAAAGACTGGAAATATACAGCAATCACTGCATGAAGCTACCCTGAATAAAGCTGTATTGTGCAATATGTGTGTATTTTTGCTGTTGGTCATGAAATTGAGTATTACATCTGCTGTGAAGTAAAAACACAAAGAATAGCACTAAATGACTGAAGGTTAGCTAATAAAGAGTGTTATGCTAAACTGTAAATATGGAGCTGTACTACAAGATATAATGCATTATGATATTTGTTCTGCGGTAAGATCTGAATCAATAATCAGAATACCCAGGGTATATTGTGTATGTCAGGATTGTCTTTTGTTAACCATTGCATTTCAGCTATATGCATTCCTGCTCTTAGGTATGCTGCTGGAGGCAAGTATGAAACTGTAAAAGCTGTAGACTGCAAATATACCATCTTCAAATGTATATGAGTCAGGTAGCCAGCACAGCACTCTGATGGTTTGTACACATCACAGATATTCCCACCCACTAGGTGTTTATTGTCTACACCTGCAGTCCATGTATTAATGCACAGTTCACCTACTATCTCTGTCATGCATGGATGTCATGCATGTGTGCTCAAGTGTCACTCCAGTCTTGTATAACACTCTACCTCCATTACCAGGTCATATTTTGTTACCAGGTGAGCTCTAGGCACATATCAGTCAATCAATACAAAGCAGTGGTTCAGTAGCTCAGCTTGATAAATGATAGGTGTGATGCACATTTTGTCACACACAGATCAGGGTTCGAATCCAGTGACAAGTACTACTAAATATTATGGAAGCAGTTATGTATTGTTAACAGGTGTTCTCCCCACAGGAATTATAGGTAAATAAATGGCTGTAGTAGCCATTAGAATAGGTTAAAACTTTCTGTATTCAGATGTACCAGAGTGTTAACAGGACTGCTCAGCAATGTGATAAGATGTCAGAAAATAAAGGCAACAAGCTCAATGCTAAAAAAACTTAATACAATAAATAAAGTGTATAATCTTGGTATGGCTGCATGCCTGGTGTGTCTGTGAATGTCTGCTGATAGTCTATCCCCATGCTTGCCAAGGATGGCATGATAGTCATAAACTGTCTGTACTGTGCACGATACATGTCTCTCAAGTGTCAAAGACTGTGATTACTGTTGCCTAATCCCATGGTCACAGATCTATCATGAAGAAGATTTATGTCAATAGCACAGTCACACTACATCAGTCCACAGTATACCTTAGTAGCCATATATGTCCCTCTGACATGTAATAGTCCCCTGTAGTTGTGCACCTGTAGGTGTTACAGCTTGGCCCATACTGTCCCCACGTGGATAGCTTGAGAGGTATGCATGTGCTACAGAAGCTATAGGGCACTTATATACATAAAGTAAGGACAGACCTGTAGAGTATATAAGAGTACTGTTGCAAACAATATAGATTATACTGGTATTAATGGACTGTATTTCTCTCTCCCCAACCTCTTATCTGCATCATTATTTATTATTGTTATACATCAGCTATGGTTTACTATTAACATCTGTTGTTCTCAAAATGTTATGTTGGGCCTTGTGTTTTATTATATTTATGTATTACAATGGTTGCATACTAACATACCTTGTTGAATTACCTCTGTTGTAGGCCTTATGCTGTAACTGTTACTGGCATGCTGTTACTGTACTGACTGTTACCTCACTTATTGTTGTGTTCCATATGCTTTGCAATGTTATGATACTGGGTTATTTGCAATGTTCTGGCATGCTGTTATAACTTACTAAATGATCTGTTCATTACTAACCTATACACTTTGAAATACCTCAACACCATATCTCGACTGGGTAGGCCAGTTCCTGGAAATCCACCTACCCTACCTCAGCCGGTTGTGGCACTGGGTCCCACCATGTCTGGGACCCAACCTGGTGGTGCCCCCTCTGCTGGCTCTGCACCATCTATGGGTGGAAATGCTTCAGGGGATGAGACCCACACCCCCCAGGGAGCAGGCATTGGGGGGGTGTCACCCAACAACAGCTACCAGGGATCATGCACTACATGGAGGGCAGACTGGTCAACCTGGTGGGGTAAGGTGGCCCCAGTGGCCAGTCCCCAGCACAGCCACCTTTGGGGCAGTGAAGGAGCAGTGTTGACTGCCCATGGGTGGGGAGCTCAATCTCACTGCTGCCATCTTGGGGCACATGTCTCTGATTCCACAACACCCTCCCTATCCAAGGTGTTTACCCCCCTCATGTGTCACACACCACACCTGTATGCTGTCTTGTCTATCTTGTCTGTTTGCAAATGCAACCTCTCCTACCCAATTTACCTCCCCACATGTACCTATATCCCTTCCCCAACATTCCACTCTCTCCTTGAAAAAAAAAAGGGGGATCTGTCTCAAAAAAAAATATTGTCCGATACATAGCTCTCCATTTCACACCCATGTCCACTGGACACAATCAATCATTACATTAATTAATCACACAGTTATGTCACCCTCACCCCTCTTTCTGGGGTGTGAGGCTCCAAATTCCAAATTCACTATAACCTGCACAGCTGTTGCTGTGCAAGAAATGGAGAGCTATGATCCTTTCCTACACCTATCCTGGACATCCCTACCTGCCTTTCAGTATGTTTTTCCCCCTGCTTGCCCACATTTCACCAGTATCCTATCACCGCTTTTTTTTTTTTTTTTTTAATTAGCGCCGGTTTAAGTGGAGTGGCACAAGGCATGCTGTGCCAAGCAAACCCACTTAAAACTGCTTTAATCACCTTCTGTGTTTCTGAAACTGTTAGGCACATCTGCAAAATAAGCACCTCTGTTAAGTCTTGAACCCGGGATCCTGTCAACAACAGCATAGTGCATTAGCCCACTAGGCCACTCAGCTCTGAAGTAAAACCCGTGTTTCCATAAGCATATCCTGATTACCAATGACACACTGCTTGTACATATGTGAAAGTTGACAGTGTACTTGACACTGTGATGCAGACACCAAACCAGTATGTGGCCAAATAAATAATGATGGATGGATGTGAGACCTGGGATAGAATGTATAACTGTCAACTGCACAGACTGTTGCAGAATGTCCACAGTTGTGCCACCTACGTTTGGCATAGTTTTCACAAAATCTATTCTATGTGCTGAAGTACTGGCAAGTCAGTACAGACTGAGGTTAGAAAATCATGACAGACAGGTCAGTATCACATGTCATGCCTATCTGAACACACATGCTAATGCCAATCCTATGTAACAGACTGTATGCATGCACATATATCTTGCAAATACACCTGCTGCAGTATTGACTCAGTAACTTAGTTTGCTAAATTCCTAGCATGACGTGCATTTTGCCACCCACAGTCCTGGGTTCAAATCCAGTGTGTTGCACTTCAATGACATGCTTGTGAATACAACAAATAATGACTTAGTCCAGAAATTTTAAGCAGAAGAGGATGCTGCTACTGCATTCACTGCTACCCATGTTAGCACATCAAAGGCCTGTAGGTAGGGACACACTGCACAAATATGTATCAGCTTCCTAAATGTCACCTATCACTCTCTGAATGGCTCTAGTACATAACATATGTACCTTAAGCACATGCCTCACCTAGACTGTTATGGTTACCCTCACCCTGGCTCTGCTGTAACAACAGAAGTGCCACTGCTCCCTCACTGACACATACAGCTTGATGTCTTCCAATGTGGTCATACTCCCCAGTATGATTCCTGGGCAAATCGCAGCAGCTGCAGCCTGCAACATATGCAGCAGTATGTTCAGCTACCTGATTCATATCTACCATACCTCACAACCCTCTAGAACAAGGGATCCACACAACACCCATACATAAAGGGGTGGAGGTAGTCAAAGGTCAAGCGACAGGGCCATGTGTCACAGTCTTCCCCTACAAGCATACACAGCTGACAGACCAGCAGCTACTGCAGCAGCATGCATATTCTGATTCATATGACATATGACACTCACATCTGTCTTCCTCCTTACTGACTTCAACCCACATTGTTTAACACTTAACTGACACATAACCAGGAAGTCATTTCACAATGGTCAAACATAGCAAGCAAAACTGTGGACATACCACATAAATCACAACAGTGGGCGATGTTTTTACCTACCCTCTCCAATGATGTAGTCTCCACACCTCAGTAATGCCCATCTCACAGACTAAGAAAGGGGCCAAGGCCTACACATAGGCCTTAAATAGAGCACTGTTGTGCCATACCATTGGCTAATGAATGTGCAACCCAGCTGTTCTGGATGCAATTATCAAGTCTGAGCCACATATTTGGTGCACAGGCAATCATCTGTTAATGAGCATTACCTACAAAAGGCAAGCAGCTGCCTATGGTAAACAGGTCTGTGACATGCTTTACCAAGACAGACTGTGATTTCAGAAGCATTTTTTCCTCAGGACTTCTGCACAAAAAGGAGTACAACACTCTACCAGGAATGTAATAGAAGTTCCCATTTAATGGGATGTAGATGGGAGGATGCAGTTATGGGGAATAGGGGTTACAACAGTAGGTCTGTAGTACATCTCTGGGAATGACATGTTGGTGATAGTCTGGAGTCCAGCACCTACAGGAATGCCTTTCAACTCTGCCTGCTGTGACATAGATCACAGCTCTTGCCCTCTCAGTCCTTCCTACAATGGTTAGCTCCTGTGTGAATGCTACTGGATTGTCTGTTAGACAATAGTGACAGTACATAATGGTGGACACAGCTGGCATATCACATGATGCACTGTCATTCAGCTCCTTTCAGTCTTTGTATGTCACACAGGAATAGTTCAAACATTGTATAGGTGTCCCTGACTGTCCCTGATGTACTCTGGCTAGATACTGTTTAGTTAACATTTGTATCTCATCACTTGAGAGTTATGGCTAGCATACCTGGTGACCCCCCTACAGCAGGACATCAGGTCATAGCCAGTAGTAGTGGGGGGACACAGGCCAGACCTCAGTAATAGAATGTACATAATGATCATACAAAGTAAGGGAATGAATGCAATAACAGATATTACTGTAGCATAACTGTTTTCTGAGAGTTCTGGAGTGTGACAGCCAGATTCCCCACATTCTGAGATCAGCCATTAAGTATTGCCCAACCATTTAGGTTCATAGGTTCATAGGTTCATACTAGGCTATCTGCCCGAGGGCATTTACAAGCCAAGCCCATCGTTTTGTGGCTTACGCCAGCCCTTTAGTATGGGGAACTATACCCATTATTTTGCTGTGCCTCTGTCGAGCAGTGACACTGAGGTAATCCCTGGGGTATATCTGCGATCTCCCATCCATTGGTCAAGATTTCTCTTGAACAAGGCCAGCGAGGTGCTCTGCCTCACATGTACCGGGATTTTGTTCCACAGCATAGGGAGTCTTTGGGTGATGAATCTATCCCTCCAGCACGTCCTATTAATAGCCATGTCGAGGTTTAAGTCTCCAGCCCTTGTGGCTCTGATGGATCTAGATTTTTTGAGGTGAAACATATTCATCAAATCTGGGTTTGACATGGCCTTGTATGTTAGGCAAAGGTCACCTCTGAGCAGCGGTGTTTAGTGTGTTGACTGAATAGAGCTGGAGTTCTTTCAGTCGGGCAGCATAGGACAGATTTTGAGACCCTTTATCCTTTTGGTGAGGAACTTTGTGGCCTCTCCAGCTGCTGCAAGTGTCGGGTCAGATACATTCCGAATGGGGCATTGTACTCAATCATTGGTCTGATGAGTGATGAGTAAAGGGAGACTATGACCTCCCTTGATCTAGATGAGAATCCTTCATGATAAGGTGGGCAATGTAGAAGGTCTTCCTAACTACTTTAGCTACATGGGTGTCGAATGACAGACTACTATCAACCTGGGTCCCCAGGTCCCTGATAACTTCTTCTGTGCTCAGTGGATTGCCACCTATTTGGTAGCTAGGTAACCTTGTTTTTCCCGAAGGGTATGACTATGCATTTTTGGCATTTAACTTTAGGCCGTGGCTCTGGCACCAGTTATCCGCTTCTGTGAGACCCTTCTGAAGGATATCTGTGTCAGATGTGTTTTCTACTATGGCGCCAGTTTGCAGTCATCTGCAAACTTTGTCAGCCATAACCTCCTGTGTTTGCTTGTACTTCGAAAAGTAGATGCCAAACAAGAGTGGGCCCAGGACTGAGCCCTGTGGGACACCACTTGTGACAGGCTTTGAGTCTGACATGGCGCCAGCAACTCTGACCCTGTGGGTTCTGTCACTCAGCCAGTTTGCAACCCATCTTGTGATGTATGGGTTAACATTTAAGCTGATGAGTTTTTCAATGATACCCGAGTGGGGTATTGTATCAAGGCCTTAGCCAGATCGTTGTAGGCTGTATGGACTGCCTTTCCTCATCAATGGCTTTGGTGACTGTTTCAAAAAGTCAACCAAGTTTAAAAGGCATGATCTGCCTTTGACAAAGCCAAACTGGGTTGGATCCAAAGTCTGCAAATTCCTATGTCTTTATTTATGAGGTCCATTATGATCCTCTCCATGGCTTTGCAGATAAGGCTTGTCAAGCTAATGGGCGGTAATTTCCAGGGTCGGTGGAGGCACCGCCTTTGTGAAGTGGGACCACAGTTGCAGTGCGCCACTACCTGGCAATGTATCCAGAGGTAAGACTTTGATTAAACAGCTGTCCTAGCTGTGGGTTTAATTCCTCATTGAGTTCGTGGAGCACACAGCCGGGACACCATCAGGTCCCATGGATGCTGTGTGTTTTGCTTTGAGAGAGCAGTTCTCACTTGGGCGCTGGAGATGTTTGGGGGCTGCAATCGTTTGGTATGGATATCTCTCCTTTGGGGAGGGGGAGAAGTTTGCACTGAACCTGTCAGCCAGTATGTTGGCAATGTCTGTAGGATCAGTAATCTTCACATCATTTTGAACTAGTTCTGAGCATATCTGGGAGTTTCCTCCTAGGTTTCTAACATAGCTAAAGAAGGCCTTATGATTGTCTTTTGAGTCTTTAGCTATTTTTCTCTCGAAATTTGCTTTGGATGATTTTATGAGAGCTCTTAGTTTTTACTTATAGTGATCAAGGGTGTCTTACCTTTTAAGGATTTTGCTCTATCTTGTAGTAGCTTCCTCCTTTGTTGTAGAGTTTGTTTATGGCTGGGGTCCACCAGACTGGACGCTTGCCTTTGGTACAAAGAGTCTTTGTTTTGCTTGGGATTGCCTTATCCATGCAGTCCTGCAGGTGCTGGTAGAAGGCATTTGTAAGTGATTCAGCGGCTTGAGTACTGTTTTCCGCCTCGGGGCCTTAAAGGAGACCACACTAGTCTTTAGAAGTGTGAAGTCGGCTTTTGAGAAGTTCTTTACTGTGGTCTTTTATTTCAGGTGGGGTGGGATGAGGACCTCCAGCGAGATTAGTTTGTGATCTGATCTCACCAGTGAGGGGTATACTTCGGTGTTGAACATTGTGCTCCCATGTTCGTGATGATGAGATCAAGTATGTTATCTCCTCTTGTGGGATGGTGACTAGTTGTTCCATGGCATTTGAGTTTATGAATTCCAGGAACTTTTGGGCTAGGGTGTTTGGGCTTGAGTAGTGTTCCCAGTCTATATTAGGGTAATTGAAGTCACCTAGTATGATGGTGTTTGGTGATACATTTATCCCTCTAGTGTTTTCAGGAAAGCCATGTGAGGTTCCTGAGTTTGTGAGGGTGGCCTGTAACATGCTACAATTTGCAGAGCAGTCTTGCCTATGGTTAATTGCACCTGGATGGTCTCCGATGCATCATGCGTTGCCACCAGTCTTGAGGTGTGGGTGTCCTTGATGAATATGGATACCCCTCCTTTCTTGGTATTGTCCGGATTTTGGGGCGGAACGCATGATATGAGGTAAAACCTGATAGCTGGGGTGCTCTCAGGAGCCTTGAACCAGGTTTCTGTCACAGCACAGACATCGATGTTCTCCATACTGAGAAGGGCCTTGAGTGCGTGCATTTTGAGATTTAGACTTCTGGCATTGAGCAGCATTACCCTTAGTTTTTTCCTTTTTGTGTTCTAGGGTGGTAGGTTTAGAATTTGAGCCTTGCCTAAAAAGGCACTATGGGGTGGCAAGAGCCTTTGCCAATATCCAGAATCCCAGGGTGACAGGTGCAAGCCCTCATGGCAGCGTGGCTTGTCCAGCATGTCATCCCAGGCAGACAGATACTGGATCCCCTTTGAATGACACCAGTGTTTAAGCCAATTGTTAAAGCTGATCATCTTATCTCTGTATTGTGGCATCATTCTTGGTGAAGGTAGGATACTGCTCAAGGTCAGGGTCATACCTGCCTGGGCTACATAATCAGAGAGCTCCTCAATGTCTCTTTTCATGTAGTCCAAGGAGGTACGCCTCAGGTCGCTTACACCAGCGTGGACAATGACTGAGTCATATTTGTACCTGCTGTTGAGAGACCTGAGTGCTTGCGTTATGTGGTGGATTCTAGCGCCCGACAGACAGCTTACTGTGACCTTCTCCTTACTCAGTCTGGTGAGCGGACGCCAGTGTGTCTGACTATGGAGTCACCAATGACTAGTGTGTCTGGCATTGTGTTTGGCCTTGGCTGTGACTGTTTGACACTCTGACTGTGAGGTCTATGTGTTGCAGGTGTTGTGTTCTGAGGTGGTGATTGTTTGGGTGTCTGCTTTGGTGGCCTCTGCTGTTTTGGTAGATTTTTGATCAGAGCCTCCAGTATGTCTTTGTGTGTTTATGTGCATGATTTGAGGTTGTAATGGTACTATGTGAGACTGGGTCTATAGTGTGTGTGGTAACCTTCTCCTCCTGACTGGTCTTGCCAGTCCTATGTTGAGAGAGCTCAGCCTCCAGTTTGGCCAGATAGTTGCATCTCTCGCATGTATTTGTGTTTTGTGGGAGGAGGAGAGGGTTGTTCAGGTACATGAGGCAATTGTAACATTGCCTCAATATTCCCAGGTTCACCAGCTGAGCAGGAGAGGACACTAGCAACTGATCCTCGACATGCTAGAAGGATAGACAAAAACTTTAAAAAGATTCCGGGGATGTGGGTGACCGAGAAATGGGGGTTGCCTTTTGGGGTACTATCTATGACAAGAGTGCCGTATCAAGGTAATAAGTACTGTAGGAGCAAGTGCTAGGTTTAACAGATAGAGAATAGTCTACTTGGAGTCAAGTAGAGATGATCTTTTTAGTTATAGGATGCGCTGATTTGATCAGTAGTATAGTTCGAGGAAGGTAGTTTTAAGGGAAAATTTGAAGAGTGGACTTTAGGTAGCCCGAATAGTTTAAACCTGCTTAACCGGCGCTGCCCTAGTGTGCAACAGTGGCAACTCCGCGCTAATTCGCGCTAATTCGCACCAAAGCGTGCTTTATAGCAGAGGGGCTGGAAAAGACAGGAAATGACCCAAAATGGCCAATAAACTACAAGTTACTGCTTTAAACCACTCCTCTGAGGACAAACAGGCAGCTCAGTACTCCCTACTCCCACTAGTGAGTAAAGAAACTACCCCTTGACCAAACAAGGAAAATGGAGAAAACAGGAACCAAGACAACGCCCAGGGATCAGCAAAATCTGATCACTGGAACAAACTATTAGAAAGGCAAAGGGTCCACATATATCAGGCACACATACACATTCAACAAACATCTGTGCACTGCTGAAGTCAGACACCTACAGGGAAGATACCCTACAGCACATTTGCAGTGCTGTCTGTCATTGCGTCACATGGATGTTACTGGACTGTCCCCATATACTTGTAGTAACACTCACCTGTTTCTCCAAAAGTGGCTGTATGACTTGGTACTGGGATGTTGCCCATGGGGGACACAACACAGTAGATGGCATTGATGGGAGTGAAAACATACAACACACTCCATCACAGCACACAGGAACATAACCGGTATTGCCACTATGCTTCCGATAGCCACATACATACTGTGTTGATAGATGGCAGGGTATGATGTGGGAGTTAGCAAAGAATAGTGCAGACCAATTTGGATGTGCATGGTGTATACATAGTGGAGAGCAACGTATGTGGTCCTGTGATGTGTTCCCCTTTTCTTGTCTTTCGGAAAGGATGTATAGATGGAGGCACCCTCTGTTTTCAGCTATAGAAAATGATGTGATCCTGGAAGGCCTCAGACTGCAGTACAACATACTGCTGTCCAGGAGTCACTAAAATCATGAGCAACGTGCTGCACTGTGGGCTGACCTCATCACAGCAGTAAACCAAGTAGGGCTACAATAAAGAAGTTATGAGCAGGTCTGGCGCTGGGTGACAGCTATGATAAATGCTGCATGGCAAAGGGTCGCTGCTCCGACCAGGGACAGTGCTGCCACTGTTGGCGCGCCTGCAGCAGAACAACCACTCTCACCACAGAGGAATTCCTGGTGAACCTGGGATCAACCACCAGCTCACAAGCATCCATCACTCCATATGTTGTGGAGGTGGGTGCCACAGCTTCCACAGCAGAGGACCGTCCAGGTAAGCCTCCTGTGTTCATCACTGTAATACTGTATCAGTCATTGTGGCAGCCTTTTCATACCAGTACAAAGATGTCAGGTCAATCTGCATTTGGGGGTTTCTTTGTTTCGCACACTTGTGCACACATACTCAGAATGTCAGCAATGTGGGCAGTATCACAGTTCCTACTGTACATGTTGATAAACGTACATACTATCCTGTAGCAATACCACATTTGTTTTTGCTGACAATATATCTCCCTCACATTTCCATAGGTACATCAGGTGTAACCACAGTCCAATGTCCTGTAGCCGGTGAGTGTGAAACTGTTTTTGTATGGGATCATATATATCCTAAGAATGTTAAGGGTTGCCATTTTACTGTAGACACAACTGATATGCTTAGTCATAGTACAATAATTGTATGTTCAGTTTCAGAGGGATTAAGTGAAGTGCATTGAATTGGTAATCACACTAGTGTATTTACAGGAGTTGTAACATATTTACACTTAGTTTTGTGAAGGTCTATGCTGTCTGCTATGCAGGAGTCAATATTATGGTGAAGATGGGTGCACTGTGTTTTAGGTGTAGGTCTATTATATACACTGACATATTGCTTATCTCACAGGTGTATAGTAGTGGCAACATTAACCAGACATAGCTGAAGTGCATGTTATAAAATGCCTATCTTTCCTGTGTATGTTGTAGTCTGCTTGTGTGTTATGCATGGGATCAGAAATACAATGTGGTATGTGTAATGCAGTTGTGGCACCTCACCTGTATGTGTGTGTCTGGATCACCAGATATAATAGTGCAGGTATTAATGTACTTATGTTGTCTTCCTCCTCACAGGAAACCTTGGGGGTTGGAGTGTGTCCCTCTCACAACCTGATCTCAGTGTCTCATCAGACTCTGATGATGATGGTGGGCATAGTGAGGCACAGGTAGGGTTGTTGGGAGCCAAACCTGCCCCATGTGTTGACATCCCATTTCCTCCCCCATTGTCCCCACACACACAGTCAGTATACCCACACATATCAAGTCACCTGCAGCCACAGATATCGGACAGTCAGAGTGTGGTGGCATGAAACAGGAGAGTGTGTCAACTATGGAATCAGTGAGTGTAAACACAAGCCATAACCATAGAGCTGGTGAGGTCCCACATAGGCAGACTGATAGGGATGCTCAAAGGAGGACTGCTACCCATCCACCACCTGTCACAGATGTCACATCATGAGTGTCTCAATGCATATTTTGGTCTGTCATGGAGGCACAGCATGTTCTAAACACAACACCAGAGGTATGCTCAGGAACATGGATGCATCACTGTCATGACAGTGATGCATCACTGTCACAGATGTCAGACAGTGATGCATCCATGATCACTGTCTCACATCTGTGACTCCCTCCACCACATTGGTGACACCATGCATCATTTCACTGATGTAGTGGACAGACAGTGGGGTTAGACATTGTCAGTCCTTGACTACACATTGTCTTTGCTAGAACATGTGGTGGGAGTAGGGCATTGGACATGTGGCCATAGGTCAGCTACAGCATCTGCTGAGAGTCCACATGGCCATGCACACTCATGCTCCTGTAGTGGCAGTACCTCCAGTACTACAGAAGGGAGGGTGCTGTCCACACCATGATGTGGCAAGCCATAGGCACGTGGTCTTGGGTGGTCCTGGTTGGGACACAGCCCTAGCAAACACCAATCACCATCTGCAACTAGTACTGCATCTGACCCTGGTCATGGTGGTGCCAGTGTCACTCCTGACAGTGCCAGTTCCTGTGTTCATGGCCAGAGACAGTGAACTGTACATTCTGCCATATACAGTCCACAGCTGTCCAACATACCCTCTTGTAGAGCTAGCACATGGCTTCACTGTGTATGCGTACACACTCACACATCACTGTCACATGCAGGTCACCAACAGACACACACAGCACCTCTCCATGGCCCAGTTGACCAGCACCCCTTCCTGACTCACACATATTATGTCAACTGTGTGGCACAACCTTGGCCTCTAGCAACCCCACAACAAACCCTGTGCATGTGATGATATCTGTGCCACATCCCTGCCATCCATACTATCACTGCAGGGACATGCAAATATGTGTTTGATGCACAGGGTGACTATAATACATTACATGACAGCTTGTAGTGTGGTAGTGCTATGCCATGAAAGGTGTTGTATGCTGGCATGTGTCATGAGTACACATCAAAGTGTTAGTGCATTTTCCCCATGATGATAGATTGGTGGTAGTGTTGCTGACTGACAGATGTCTCTCGGAATGTTTTCTGTTCCTGTTCCAGGCATCTGAGGGGTTATGCTTTGGATACCTGGTGCCAATACAGCATCTCAGGATGGCATGGTAGCAATGCAGAAATGTGACATTGGCAAGGTACGGCTGTACGTGTGTATTGTAACCTATGTGAGTATGTGTAGAACAGTGTGTCAGGAACAATGGGGGCAGACAGTGTAATCCTGCATGCATACACTATGACAAGGCATGCTACCCTTGCTACATGTCACCTGGGTGTTCAGTACCTACAAATGTATGTGGTGTTGTATAGGATTTATGTCTAGGTAGATGTGGGCTATTTAGGGCCAGCAGCTACTTACAGAGCCTTAAAATGTATAAGCATTGCATACACATAGGCAGGACAGACATACTGCTGCAAGAAGATATGCTTACACACAAACAGAGTTGTCATTGTTGAGATTAGAACCCCTATCTACCTAGTTACATATATTATAGTGCAATATACTTATCGCATGTGCCATGGAGCTTTTGTGTTTTGAGAGTATCTGCCAGTGCTTCTAAGGTGGGTGACATCAGTGGACCCTGTAAAGGAGGTCCAAGGGGGGGGGTTTACAGGTATGCACAGGGCCTTAAAATATATAACCATTGCAGACACACACACACACACACTTACAGAGTTGCCTTTGTTTAAATTGGACCCCTCACCTATCTAGCTGTATATACTATAGTGCTATGTACTTATTGCATGCACCACAGAGCTTTTATGTTTTGAGAGTGTCTTCCAGTGCTTCTAAGGTAGATGACATCAGCGGGCCTTGCAAAGGAGGCCCATGGGGGTGTTGACAGGTAGCCACAGGGCCTTAAAATGTATAACCATCACACACACAGAGGCAAAACAGACACAGTGCTGCAAGGGGATATGTTTAAACACAGAGTTGCTGTTGTTGCGATTATAATTTCTACCTATCCAATTGTATATACTATAATGTTACGTATTTATCACATGCACTACAGAACTTTCATGTTTTGAGAGTGTCTGCTAGTACTGTCATGGTGGATGACATCAGTAGGCCCTGTAAAGGAGGCCCGTGGGGGGGTTAACAGGTAGGCACAGGGCATTAAAATGTATGATCATTGCACATAGGCACACTGCTGCAAGGAGATATACTTACACATGCACTCACAGAATTGCCCTTTTGGAGAGTAAGACTCCTACCTATCTAGTTGTACATACTATAGTGCTACATACTTATTGCCTGTGCCATAGAACTTATGTGTTTTGAGAGTGTCTGCCAGTGCTTTTAAGGTGGATGAAATCAACAGTTGTTGACAGGGAGGCCACTGTTGTGGAGAACACTAGTCACAGGGCCATAGAATTATTGACCATTGCACAGACATAGGCCTGATGGGCATGTCTATACTGCTGTATGGGGAATATCTACACACACACACACACACACACACACACACACACACACACACACACACACACACACACACACCACACAGTGGCTGATGTGAGATTATAACCCCTACCTACCTACTATTACACAGTACAGCTCACAGTGCTAGTTGCACATGCTACCAGTTACAATTGATATACAAGTGGCTGCAGCACTACATCACTCTACAACTTTATGTCTCTCTCTCTCTCTCTCTCTGTGTCTCCATATATATATATATATATATATATATATATATATATATATATATAGTAAAAATATATATATATATATATATATATATATATATATATATACATGCATATATATGTGTGCCACATACATGGCTGATGGGGACAGGGAGACACAGATAGATATACACAGCCGTCTATATGTGCAGAGATATATTCACATCTCATTTCTTTAGGCAGATGAGGGATCAGACATGGGCTGAAATTAGCTAAGTGTAGAAACATGCCCAGTTTGACCATCAGTACTTACAAGGTGACTCCAGGCCAGACCTACCTGTACTCTAGTCTGGGATTTTATGTGCTACAGCCAGTTGGCTCCTGCACCTGATTCAACAGGCAAGCACATCCTTAATATAATACCCAAAGGATTCCCCAGCTGAGTGCTGACCATAATATATGACTCATACCTAGGGTGTGTACAGACTGTAATAGACTGCACAGGGTTTTGCATCATATGTCTGGTATGTTTTATATAGCATTGTGATTTTCAGGTACATCAGTGGCAAATTGTTATAGACTGATGTTAGGAATTACTGACAGACATTTGAGTTACTGACTCCATACACATCAGGGAACCCATGCTACTGCACAACCTGTTATTCTCTGCACTTTTTATATTTGTCTGGCCACTAGTTCAGCCTTCTCCTTATATGTGGACCTTTGTCCCGCTCCTGTTCCTGGCTTTGTCCATAGTTCCTGCTGTACGTAGTTGTAGGTATGCTATGACTGGTACATGATGTAACACCACACACAGGGTTACAGACTTCACACGTCTGACATGTTTTGCAGGATGTCCAGCATTCCGCCCCATATGTCTGCTCTGCTTCTCAGACAGTTTGTGTTTCTTTGGTAATATACTACTATTTGGTGCCCACTGACTTTTTGTAAGTACTGACCCAGTTTCATGATGGCATTGACATCCTGCTGCTACTCTGGCCTGTTACAACCTGCTGTTATACTAGCCACCATCTATGTTCCTCATTGCTGTGTGATGTCCATAGCTGTGGCCCCCTGTCCCTCATTGTCTCTGGCTTTGTCCAGCTTTCTTGCAGCAACAAATAGTGACATATGGGCAGTCTGTGGGACTCCTACCATAGGTGTACCTCACATGCAAAACTGTAGGCACAGCCAGCTTTGAACCATTAACACCATCAACCATGGTAATTTACTTAGCCTACTAACCTACAGCAGCCACTAGACAGTGATGCTTAATTCCTGACACTATCAACCACAGACATACATAACACTTTGACCCCTGCATAACGTGAAAATGGAACATGTTGCCAGGTTGTTTGGGACAGACAGCCCTGGGGTTGTGCGGTCTGCTGCTATACCCTTGCAAATATACTGTTACTGCAGTTGTATGGGAACACAACTGTGTTGGGAGTAGGGGACTCTAGCATTGACAGTCATGCATCTGTCCTATGCCCACACTGTTTGTCAATTCCCTCGCATACTGCACTGGGTATTGCTGTCTTGTGGCCTACTGTATATTATGGGGCAGCCAATATTGGACAGACAGTTCATGTTGTCTCACATAGCTGTTAGTTGTCTGCAGGTAGCCTGGTAGTCCACTCTATTCTCTTGCATACATGCATCAGGTCCATACATTTACTAGCATACTCTAGTAGCCCAGACATTTGTTGTAAAGGAGATTGACTTACCTTCTGAATGTAGCCATTGAGATAACAGTATTTCAGGGCTGACTCTGTCAGATGCACACAGTACACAGCCAATACATGGTAAGGTACAAGTTGCATGGTGTGGCTGGCATCCTTTTTACTATGTATGTGATTCAGAGTGAGGTGTCAGTCCCTAGGATCTTAGTTTGTTAGTGCATGTGCTATGCATCGTCTTTTTGCCAAGGCCAGGGCATACTGTGCATGCCTATGCCTGCCTACAGGGAAGGCTTGGGGGGGTTCCTACTCCAAGTTCCCCTGTGGGTGTGGTTGTGGGGACCTTGGCACTGGTGTGTCCCTTCCCTGTTTTGATCCTGCCACAGCTGTTTCCACAAGATCATATTGTGTAGCATGGCACATACTGTGAACATCTGTACACATGTGTCTGGAGAGTACTGCAGGACTCTACCTGATATACTGAGGCAGCCGAACCATGACTTGAGCAGCCCAAACACACATTCTATGATGTTCCTAGTTTGGGTGTGTGCCTCATTATGGCATTCTTCAGTAGGTGTGTGTGCATGATGGGTGTCATCATCCACAGTTCCAGTGTGTAACCAGCATCCCCCAGTAGATGGCCATACAGGATGTCCCCCCTGGCAAACGTGGTACAGCTGTGATGCATGCCACATCTGGAAGTCAAGATAACTGCCAGGGCTGCTGGCACACACACTCATGATAATATTCTGAGCATTGCACACAACCTGGCAGTAGATGGAGTGATACCCCTTGCAGTTGACATAGACTCTACCCTACTCACTGGGTGGTGCTTTGATGTGTACATGAGTGCAATCTATGGCACCCAGTACATCAGGGTAGTTGTGCTACATGGTAGAAGAGATGCATACAGCTGGCCCTCCTAAGCGGTGCAGAGTCAATAAATGTGCCCACTGTCATGGATTTGCATGGCAGCCAGGAACTGATGGAGTACCCTGGATGCAGATGCCTGTGAGTCCCCCATCATGTCCCCAATTGAGCTTTGAAATGTACCTGTAGCTAGTATTCTAAGGGCTGCACATACCTTTGTTTCCACTGGGATGGGTTCCCATCTGTTGGCTCTGGATCTGAGTTGAGGGCGGCAGAGCTTGGTGAGTTCTTGTAAGTATGTCCCTGTTCACCCTGTAGTGCCCTACAATCTCCAGCTCATGTAACTCCTGGAAGGTTACCCTGGGCCTGAACACTCTTCTCCTCAATCTGGGCCTATCGTCAGCATCAGCATCAGCACTGACCTCAGCCTCTAGTGCATACAGATGTACCAGAGCAGCAGCAGGTCCTAACATTCTGTCAGTTAAAATTCCCAAGTGTGTACTCCAATGGTGCAGAGTATGTGGGAAAAATGAAATTGATGGGTGTATGCGTACTTTATGGTGGTGTACTGCAGATGCAGTCTGTGTGATTAGCTAGCTATGATGCATTCCACCTGCCAAGTATACCACTGAGGGGTTTGAATGGCCCAGTGTCAGTGGAACAGGGCTTATCAGTCATTTATACATGACTGGCTTTCCCAGGGTGTTTATTTATTTTTTTAAATCCTTTCAGCAGCATTGATGTAAACATTGCTCAGCAGTCTGGACACACCCCCATGCATGGGCATGCTTAGTATAACTTAAACCAGCTAAAACAAATGCCCCACAGCTAAACAAAGCTTAGCAGCACTGGACACACACCCCTGCTTAGCTGAGCTGAGCGGCACGCAAACTGACGTTGCTAAGCTCCAGTCTCCTTAAACTTGTGACACACCTCCTTTTAATGTCAGCTACCTGTTCTACTGACACCAACACAGTTCTGGGCCTACACAAGTTTTATCAGTGGACACACTGGCCCATTTTTGCTATTCAGTAACCCCAGCTCATTTGCATACAGATCCTTGCACATAACCTGGATACTTCCCTATTCCAGGGCCTGCCTCCTTAGCAACCACTGATATCTACCATGGTACATGCTGCATTCAAGGCACTATAATGCATTATTTTCACGTATGTCTTATTTTTAGTTTTTAAAATTGTATTTATTTTTATTTTGCATAATGGCATGTTTGCTCATTGCTGCGCACCACGCAAGAGTAATATGGGTATTATTTTGCATTAGTTTTTGGACTCACAGGGCATAGCTTTGAACATATATGTGCCTACAATGACATTTCTGACCTTCTACTTGGGCTTTTACAGCCCCTGTTCAATTTGTACATTTCTGTACACAGATATTTTCTGTGTACACTTCTGACACCAACACTGCTTCTGCACGGATACCTATCTGCTTCCTGGATCACAAAACACCCTCATTCTCATGCATTTCACCTGCTTATGAGGTGAGTTGCATGCCACAAACACTTCCGTGTCTGCAAACTCGTGCACGTCCCTCTCCTCTGTTCACTGGATTGCACAGCTACTGGTTTCCGTGTTAGATCAGTGCCACTCTGCTTACATGGACAATCACTGTGTAGGCTTTGTTGAATACCCCCTATGTTATGTTTGTGTTTGCCTCTACTACTGACCCTCAGTCTCTTACCATACCTTCAACTTACCTTAAATCCTTCCTCAGCTTCCCATTCTGACTTTAAAAAAATGAACATTTATTCCACAAAAAACTTGTACTCTTGCTCTCTCCATTCCCTTGTGTGCTATCATTTTCTTGCTGTCCCTTTTTCTCACTATCCTAGTCACATTTCCATAGATTCATAGGTTGATACTAGGCTATTAGCCCTAGGGCCTATACAAGCCTAGCCATAAGAATTCCCTGACTATTTCTTCCCACACTATTTACTTCCCTGGACCCCTGTCTAGCAGGGTGACTGACGTGATCCCCGGGGTGAATTTCCTTTCTCCCATCCAATCGTCAAGGTTCCTTTTGAAGAGGGCCAAAGAGGCACTCTGCTTTACATGTATGGGCAATCTATTCCAGAGTCTGGGGAGTCTCTGGGTCAGGAACCTATCCCTCCAGCATGTTTTGTTTATTGTGATGACAAGGTTTAAATCCCTGGAGTGTGTGTCTCTGAGGGATTGGGATTTCTTTAAGTGTAGTATGCCCAACAGCTCTGGGTTTGGCATGGCATTGTATGTTAAGCAGAGATCGCCTCTGAGTAGACGATATGCGACAGAGTATAGCTGGAGTTTTTTAAGACAGTCAGCGTAGGTCATCTGCTTTAGGCCTGTGATTCTTTTAGTGAGGTATTTCTGTGGCCTTTCCAGTTGTTGCAGATGTCTTGAGAGGTACATACCAAATGGGGCATTGTATTCTATAATGGGTCTAATGAGGGATGAATACAGTGGGACAATGACCTCCTTTTTTCTGAATGAAAAGCCCTTAGTGATGAGGTGTGCCACATAGAAGAATTTCCTGACTGTTGTGGCAATGTGGTTATCGAAGGTGAGACCACTGTCCACCTGTGTCCCTAAGTCTCTTATTACACTTTCGGTGTTTAGTGTACTGCCACCTATATGGTAATTCACGGATACATGTTTTTTCCCAAAGGGGATAACTATACATTTCTTGGCATTGAGCTTGAGCCCATGGCTCTGGCACCAAGCATCTGTTTCTGTAAGGCTCTTTTGTAGAGTATCCACATCATTTGGGGATTCAATAATGGCTCCCAGTTTGCAGTCATCTGCGAACTTTGTTAGCCAGAGTCCCTTAGTGTTGGCCTGTACTTCAGAGAAGTAGATGCCAAACAAGAGCGGTCCCAGGACTGAACCCTGAGGTACTCCACTTGTCACTTGTCTGGAGCTGGATTTGGAGTCGGCTACCTTTACAGTGTGGGTTCTATCAGTAAGCCAGTTAGCAACCCATTGGGTGACGTAGGGATTAATACCCAGCTTAGTAAGTTTATTTATGATTCCAGAGTGGGGGATGGTGTCAAAGGCCTTGGCAAGGTTTAGATAGGCTGTGTGGACCACCTTACCCTTGTCCATGGCTCTGGAGACTGATTCAAAGAAGTCAATCAGGTTCAGGAGACAGAATCGGCCATTCACGAACCCAAACTGGGTGGGGTCCAGTGTTTGAAGGTTGCCAATGTCTTTGTTTATAAGTTCCATGGTAATACACTCCATGGCCTTGCAGATAAGGCTTGTCAGACTGATGGGATGGTAGTTTCCGGGATCCAAGGTGGATCCCCCCTTGTAGAGTGGGATAACTGTAGCTCTGCACCACTCAGTGGGCACGAAACCTGAGGTGAGGCTATGATTAAACATGACACTTAGGTGAGCTGCAAGTTCATATTGTAGTTCATATAGTACACAGCCCGGGATGTCATCTGGTTTCATGGATGCTGTACTCTTAGCTTTGGAGAGTGTGTTTTTTACCTGTGTGGCCATTATTACCAGAATTTGGCAATTTTCCAGTATTGAGATGGGCCATTTAGGGGGTGAGAGGGGGGTGAAGTTGGCACTGAATCGATCTGCCAGAATATTGGCAATATCCTTGGGATAAGTATATTTAATGCCATTCTGTTTTAGCTCAGAGCAGATCTGAGCATTGCCATTTAGATTTTTGACATAGTTATAGAATGCCTTGTGGTTTCTTTGGAATCTTTGGCAATTTTATTTTCGTAACTAGCTTTGGAGGATTTTATGAGGGATCTCAGTTTCTTACTGAGGCTGGTAAGGGAGTTTTTTGCATCCTGGGATTTTCCTCTTTTCTGCAACAGTTTCTTCCTTTTGTTGCAAAGTTTGTTTATGGCAGGGGACCACCAGATTGGCTTCCTTTTTTTGGATGAGAGCATCTTGGTTCTATTTGGGATGGCACGATTCATGCATGAGTGGATGTGCTCATACAGTGCCTTAGTGTAGGATTCAGTAGTTGAACTTTCAGTTCCCACATGGGTGTCATGAAGTTTGTCACTTCTGACTTGAGTAGCATGAAGTTGGCTTTGGAGGAGTTTTTTATGGAGGTTTCCTTACTGGGGGGGGGTGGGATGTGGATGTTAAGGGTGATTAGCTTATGGTCAGACCTGATTAACAAGGGGGTGACCATAGGTGTGGAGCATCAATTTCCCATGTTGGTAATCACCAGGTCTAGGATATTGGAGCCCCTGGTGGGACTATGGATTAGTTGATCCAGGGCATTGGAATTTATGAATTCCAAGAACCGTTGGGCAAAGATGTTGGTACATGAGTAGTTTTCCCAGTTAATAGCAGGGTAGTTAAAAATCACCCAGTATTGGGGTGTTTGGTTCTATCTTAACATTTTCCAGTATGTTTAGAAAGGTGTGGTGAGAATCTTGGGATATGGTGGGGGATCTGTAGCAAGCTGCAGTTTGGATTGCAGTCTTACCTAGTGTTAGTTGCACCTGGAGAATTTCAGATGCATTGTGTTGGGCAACTAGCCTGGTGGTGTGAATATCCTTGGTGAATATTGACACTCCTCCACCTTTAGTGTTTCGGTCCTGGTTTAGTGGTTTATGGTCCAAATACAGATTTAAGCAGTGCAGTGACCCCATTTAAAGTAACATTTTTTTTTCTGTATTCTCACATCTTAGCACATATACACATACTGAGGCACATACACTCTCTATACTCAGCAATTGTTCTCATCTGACTCCTAGCCTCAACTACGGATTACCCTCTCTCACCTTAGGTCTTTCTTATGGTTTGAGCAGAATTACTAATTAGCTATTACCAAAGTTGAGAGTTTTCATCTTGTTAATTGATAATGAACTTTGTGTCTCATTGTGTTATGAGCTGTACCTGTGGAAGGCAATCAGTGGTTGTGCTAGGCATGTTTCTGAATCCCAAGGAGTACTTTTTATGTTATGTGACTATCATTGCCTCGGTGCCTGGGTTTTGATGAAAATAATCCCTTGACCTACCATCTACCCAGTTAAGACACACACACACACACACACACACACACACACACACACACACACACACACACACACACACAAACACACACACACACACACACACACACACTCACACACACACACACACACACACACACACACACACACACACACACACTGAATGAATAAAATTAAATGAAATTGTGCACTACATTAATTTCCTCACAGTAAAAAATAATGCATATGCTCTCTGGCTGAAGATTATTTTGTAGTTAAAGTTTGCAAGTAATTACCTAATTCCTAAAAAGAGAAAGGCTCTCAGATTCAACAAGATAAAGAAAGCAGACAGAAGTAGAGGATGACATTATCAGGCAGTACAGATAACAGATACTGAATATAAGTGTAGCTATTACTCTGAATGTTACAACTACAGATGGTAGTACTGTTTAACTACATTTGAAGGAAATGCACATGTATGAAACAAGTTCTCAAGGATTAATATCTAATGTTTAGTTATTAACAGTGTTCTTCTGAAAATGTCTGTGGTGAATGTTTTGTCTGACTAGTGTCTTTATATCTTGTCTTAATTCTGCAGGTATCCCCTAAACTACTTCACTGATATTTAAACTTAGAAAAAGAAGTGAATTATTTTAGCTCATGTTTATGTGCATTTCTGATGATATTCAGTAGAAGGACACTGATTCCTTGGTGCCTGCTTGCGGTAAGAAGATCAGCAAGGAATTACAATCTGAATGCAATGACAGATTACTAAAGTTTGTCAAGAGCATTAGCTTTATGTTCCTATGGTAGGTGGAAAGTGCATATAATTTTATGAACATTTGAGAACTTTGGGCTTAGCTGTCCTTTACATATTTTGGCAGCCATCCAAATGAAGACAAATAAGTTCACTTTGTCTAGTGCAGTGAATTTTACTAAATGGGACTGACTTCTGTTTACTTTCATGCACTATATAATCCTGTCACGGAATTAATTTCATTCACAGCATGCTTAACAGTGAGCAGTGATGATTTTCTATTTATAATATTAATATGCTTATTTGTACAATTGTTAGGATGCTGTCATGCAGAAAATATCATTCTATTACTGGCAGTGACAGCCCGAGCTGCCAATGGGTGAAACTGACAGCATTTTATTTAACACTAACAATATGGTGCCATCCATGTCAGCTATCAAAATGAACCAGAGGCAGAGTGCAACTTCTGAAATAATAAAATGTGCTGTATTCTTTCAGCTGAGTTGCTGTTCTGAAGATATTTCAAATCCTGCTGGTCAAGTCCTCATTGCTTTCTTCCATGTATACTTAAGTCATGCAAACTACTTAACAGACTTTATTTGTGCCTTCAGGAATTCATGTGTGACTTTGTTACTCAAAACCAATTAAATGATGACAGTGATCTGTGAAACGAGAACCCCAACTTTATCTTGTCCCAGTTCAGCTGATCAGCAACATCCTATTTGTATATGAACTTTTTTATTTCTTTCTCTTTTTGCCCCCACTTCCTGTTGATGATCCATCCCTGCCTTCACCAATTTTTTTGTTCATTCCCCATCAATAGGGTGAGGGGTAGCCAAAAGTGGACTTCATTCAAGCAGCCTTTGGGATGGTCTGAGATTTTGTTGTTTTGGGACCTACAACCTTGCATGTGTATGATTAGGGCCACCTGTAGGGTACTATGCAGTGGGTTGACCACACTGGAGAAACTCCCACTTCTGTGAGGGCATTCCCAGCCAGCACCCTCATCCCCATTGTAAGGCACCTCTGACAGTCCTTCCTGTTATCCATCAGGAATGATTGTTTCAGTCAATTGTCACCCATCTCCACTCAATTCCTCCAACACTGGGGCAGTTAATCAAATCCCAGACACCTGTTTCATAGCTGAGGTTCTGTCCATCTATGCTGTGGATCTGGATCCCTAGAGTTAAATTTAAAATCAAATCAATTCTCATTGTAAATTCCTTGGTATTTGGCTAAAACAGCCTCTCGTATTTAACTGTTTCAGTGAAAAAAAAATAAAGCTGAAACTGAAACATTTTCTTGTGGGCTTGGACTTTTTCTCATTTCCTTTCCTTTCCAGGGTGAAACATAAGTAAGAGTATTCTATTACTTCAAGTAGAATGCCACCCACCTTCTTTAGTGGTATAGAGAGTTGAAGCCTTTACAATATCCCAGGCAACCTGAATTCAATTAGCTGCTCAGGTGACTGACATAACTGTCAAGGAAGATGGCCATGCCTGTTCTAGTGAAAAGAGCATGGTGGTGTGGGTGAGTATTCATTCAAAGCCCTAGTAAAGTCTAGGGCATAGAACAATTGCAGCTCTGGAGCATGCAGCTTGACTAAGGAGACATGGCTGCACTGGAGCCCAGGACAAACATGTCCTCAAAGACTATGCCTTAACTGTTTGCCCAGCCTACATTAGTAGCATCAGCATGCTGGAGGTATAGCCTAAAGAAAAATCATGCAAGCTGCCAACTAACACTGTCTCATTCTCATCATTGGATGGCTTGTTCCCCTTAGAACCTACACTTGAGAATTAGGAACTACTATGTAATGGGTTTTCACAGAAGTAAAACCCTCCTGGCATGGGTCACATTTGGGGGTTAGGGTTTAGAGCTGCAGGCCAAAACAAAAAAAATGGAATGTGTCCTCACAATTATAGCCTTAGAAACATGAAAAAAATACTGTTAGTCCTGAAGTCAGGGTAAACATCCACTCCCTACAATAACAGCACTGCTCAGTCCTGAAGAAAACAAAATGGTTGCCAATTAAGGAAAGTCGCCATATTATATGGTTCTTTCCTTTTCACATCTTTAAACCAATCTCCAAAACTTATCCCACCTTTCCACAGTATAACCTTAGATCTTAATCCATTGAGACTATTGCTGACTAACGGGGATAGGTGGCAGGACACTAAACATCAAAAGTGTGATGAGAGACTTAGGGACACAGGTGGACAGTGGTCTCACTTTCGATAACCACATTGCCACAACAGTCAGAAAATCCTTCTATGTGGCACACCTCATCACTAAGGGCTTTTCATCCAGAAAAAAGGAGGTCATTGTCCCACTGTACTCATCCCTCATTGCACCCATTATAGAGTATAATGCCCCGTTTGGTATGTACCTCACAAGACATCTGCAACAGCTGGAAAGGCCACAGAAATACCTCACTAAAAGAATCACAGTCCTAAAGCAGATGCCATATACTGACCATCTAAAAATACTCCAGCTATACTCTGTGGCATATCGTCTACTCAGAGGCAATCTCTGCTTAACATACAAGGCCATGTCAAACCCTGAGCTGTTGGACATGCTCCACTTAAAGAAATCCCAATCCCTCAGAGCCAAACGCTCCAGGGATCTAAACCTTGTCATCACAATGAGCAAAACATGCTGGAGGGATAGGTTCCTGACCCAGAGATTCCCCATACTCTGGAATAGACTGCCCATACATATCAAGCAGAGCACCTCATTGGCCCTCTTCAAAAGGAACCTTGATGATTGGATGGGAGATAGGAAATTCACCCCGGGGATCAGGTCAGTCACCCTGCTAGACAGGGGCCCAGAGAAGTAAATATTGTGGGAAGAAATATCCAGAGAATTGTTATGGCTAGGCTTGCATAGGCCCTAGGGCCGATAGCCTAGTGCCAACCTATGAACCTATGAACCTATTTGACTCCCATAACAAAGTCCATAAAAACCTTTCTTTTCCAATCTAAGGACTCAAGACATGCAAGATCCAAGTGTTGTTGTTGCATATGCTTCAAAGCCTTGACTAACTTACTTCTCTAGACTTCCTCACATGTCTAAATTGTTTGTTTATTAACACAGTTATATTACTTATTATGACAATCTCTCATTTTCTAACCTGTACATTTTCATATTGCCATTATTTATGTTGAGCAAAACAAAAACAAGATCTCTCATTATCTATCCTTTGCTGCGGTAGTCATCAGAGGCAAGGGGATTGTTTTTTTCACAGCTTGAATGTGTTCTTTCCTTAAAATATCCAATGTCCAATAGAAAGACAAAAGCTCTAGAGACCATTTCCTACAAACTATGTTGACTCGTTACCAAAAAATAAACCTTTTCTCCCCAGGCCTCAACTGAAAATGATGCACATGCCGAGTCCAATCATCCCAGTAAACAAATTTTAATAAACAGATAAAGACAGAACATCATTGTCAAACAGCAGCGGGGAAGATGAAAATTCCCACTCCAGTGTGCCTCCAGCTCAATGTAAGTACAAATGGGATTTTATAAACTGAGATAAAAAGTAAAATAAAATAAAGAATTCACATGAAATACACTTTCTGAAGTGCAGGATAACCCAATATATACCCAGGATGTTTTTTTTATTTTGAATTTCCTAGGTAGCTTGATGATGTTGAAGTCTTTTTTTTATGAACTTGACACTATAATTAGCCATGCCAAGTACACATTTTACAGCTGTACGTGTTTTTTTTTATTAGCTTAGCCTTATTAGAGTCAAGAGATATACTTACTGCCTTAAGAATATGAAACCACAGAACTATAGACTGTGCTTCCCTACACTGTATTTGTCTTTATCCAGTCATTCCTTTTTTAAGTATTTGAAATCTTTTATGAAAACCTCTGTCATGTTCTGCTATATTGCATAAAAACATCACTAAAAAGTCACATTGTTATGTTTTCCTACCTGTTGGATGGTGTTTCAACAATCTCAAACACAGACATTTTGCCAGCTATGTGTTTTACTTCATTTAAACCTTTTAGATATAGGAAATGCTGTTTAAGTTCCTACTGTCTAAGTGGAGTTCATCTGGAACTTATTTATATTGCTGAATGTTTTGGCTTCATTCACATCTAACATGATGCAGTAGGGTTTTTTTGTTTCTCTTTTGCAGTTGCATTATTTGCCATCCTTGCATCAGTTTTTGTTTTGACTTATTGGTTCTAGAAGGGTGATTGTAGGATAAACTCAAGGTGTTAACCCAGTAACTCTATTCTGTCAGCTTCTTCTAACTCTCACCCTGACCAACTTTGGATTATGTTGTGTGTGTGTGTGTGTGTGTGTGTGTGTGTGTGTGTGTGTGTGTGTGTGTGTGTGTGTGTGTGTGTGTGTGTGTGTGTGCGTGCGCGAGCGTGCGTGTGAGACACAGTGCTTTAGTAAACTGAAATATTGTGTACCTTCATGATTTACTGTCTAGACAGGCTAACTTGCTTAACTGTGTGAAGATTATAAAGTCCTGTTTTTTCAGCTTTGCATAATTTAGCATTAAACACAGTTTTAACATACTTTTTGAAGTCTTCATTTCCATAGTTCTCTTTGATTAAGTGTACATTTTTCTGTTGCCATAAAAATTTACTCAATTTAACTGTGTTTATTTCTTAGTATAAAATGATGGTGTATGGGGGACAATGTATAAGAAATAAGATACTGCATGAACACTAGCACTGGCTAAAGCAGATTTTAATGCCACGTTACATAAACCTTTATTTAATGTACAATGAACAGCATAGATGAGATGTGAATCCTTCCACTGCCACCAAGCATGTGACAACTTGTTGTATAGACTGGGTTTAAATCCCACAAATGCCACCTAAAATATCACAGTTTGATGGTGTCACTCCCATCAAGATGAATAAATGTCCTTCCTGGCACCAGAGGGATGGTATCTTGAATCATACCACTGGCACCCAACAGACTGAAATAAAAGAAAGAAACTGCTCACAAGTCTAACTCAACAATCAATTTATAAAGTGCAGCCTGGACCCAAGACCATAAATGAAGCATGCACTGCTATCCCAGGTATGATCATTCAACATCCACCTCCAATAGACTGCACAGAGACCACTCCCAGAGCTGAGTCTTTGGTTCCTCTCAACATTCTGTGGACTGCAGCATATTCCATTGCCTCCACCATTAACTTTTGCATAAATTATTTTCACACACACACACACACACACACACACACACACACACACACACACACACACACACACACACACGCACATGCACAATTCACAGGGAAGACTGGCAGAATTCTTCAATTCCCCACAGCTTTCCATCTGGCAAGGTAATACAGTCACCACCATGCAATGACCAAGGACTTCCAGTTACCCACTGCTCTTGATTAAGCTTAATATGAAATTATTTACATTAATATTTTCACCACTAGCTGTCTCAAATGATTTAGCTAAGTGGTGGTAGAAGCCACAACTTGTTAACCTACAGTGATACATGATAGCTCTTCTCTCATAATAATAAACAGCAATACTTATATAAGAAAAATTCCAGCTACAAGAGCTTAAAAATGAATAAATAAACTTTACTTGAAAATAAGACAAACAGTGCAGCTACAGATAAAATATGCAGAGGAATAAGAAAGTATACAATAAATATCCACATGATAGTTACACAGACAGTAATATTTAATGAAACCTCCTACCTGTGCTAGCTACATACTTCTAACCACCTTTAGCTTAACTAGTACTGATCCCTTACTATTACAAGCTACTAGAAGCTCAGAACTAGAATTTGAAGATAAACCTGCAGGAAATAGTCACTTCAATATCTTATAAACAACTGTAAGATTCAAACAGAACAAAGACCATTTTGAAATATTTATATACATTTTGGGTAATCATTTCTGTTCTATACCCTGAAAACTGTTATATCATTTCATTTATGCAGAAAAAAAGATACATCAGCTTCTTTTACCTACAGCAAAAGCAACTAAACTAGTTATTCTAACTGTAAACGACAAGCCCCAGATTTAATAAACTCCATGTCTAAATAGTGTTATTTCTACATTGAATGAATGGTGTCCATGCCTGCATCTCTAGAATGTGAAGTGTAATGTCATGTAGGGGGTGTTTTACAGTATCCGTACCCCCCCCATACTCTCAAAGTGCTGCACGGTACTAAAACAATAAAGAAAGTGTCCTCAGACACTTATTTAATAATGTGAAGTGTAATGTCATGTAGGGGGTGTGTTACAGTATCCGTAACACCCCCCACACACACATTCTCAAAGTATCATACGGCACTAAAACAATAAAAAAAAGTGTCCTCAGACACTTATTTAATAATGTGAAGTGTAATATCATCTAGAGAGTATGCTACACTGTCTGTAGTACACCCCCTGCAGTTTGTAAGTGTCGTACAGCCCTAAAAGAATTAAAGAAAGGGTCCTCGGACACTTATTTAATAATTTGAAGTCTAATGTTTAAGTTTTAGTTAATGGCTAATGTTTTTTTTTTATTTATTTTTCTTTAAAGTTTAAGCATAGCTTAGCGGGTTTGTGAGGTGCAGCGCTTTGCTCAGCAGTGCTTAAACATATTGAGAAGCTATATAGAAATCTATAGCTGAAATCTTCACCGCCATGTTAGCTGAGTGTTAGAGTTGCAGCTTTGTGTGCAGTAGGTGCATGGTTCAAATACCCAAACAGGCCATTAAGCTCTTATATGGGAAAGCCTCTTTATATTATTTTTTATTTTATTTATTTGTGCAGTTATTGATATTTATTAACCAGGGTAGTGTAGTTCATCCAGAATCCCAGTGTCAGTGGATATATGAGGTGAAAACCACCATTTAAACATGTGTCTGATACAATATAGTCACACCCCAAGGTAACATAATGAAAGAACATAGGGAGAGGTCATGTATAGTAAAATACATACACTTAATAATAATGTATCAATAATGAGTAATTAATATCTAATGTTTATTTTTTAAATGAAAAAATGTGTTTGCCCTTAGCTCAGTTCTGCTAAGCACTGCTAAGGTAAGCTAAGCAATGCATAAGCAGGACCTGTCTAATCAATACTTAGCAATGCTTAGCTCTGCTTAGCCAGTTTGAGCATTGCTAAGCAGTCCCCTTCTAGAAATCCAGTAGAGGTATGCCAGTAGCACACTCACACAACATCAGTGCTGGGTACACCTTGTTAGTCATATATGTAACCCTGAGATGCATGAGTCCCCTCTAGTCATGTACCTAGAGTTATCACAGCTTGCCCCATACCATTTCAGGTCAACAGCTTAACAGGTATGTATGCGTTGCAGTAGCTTTAGGCCTTAGGTAGATGTAAAGTGAGGGCAGACCTGCAGGGTATTGAGCAGTACTGTTGTGAAAAATATAGCCTATACAGTTGGTAATGGACTGTTTTTCTCTCCCTCCACCCCTTATCTACATCACTAATTATTATTCATATACTATGGGTATGTTGTTCTTAAAACCTAATGTTGGACTTCTATTGTATTACTGTTCATATATTTCAATGGTTGCATACTAACATACCTTGTTCAAATCCCACTGTTGGTGGCCTGTTGCTGTAACTGTTGCTGGCATGATGTTACAATAATGACTGCTATTCCATTTATGCATGTGTTCCATTTGCTACGCAGTTTTTTTTTTCAATTCTATTGCTCTGGGTTAATTGGAACACCCATGCATGCTGTTATAACTAATGATCAAATGTTACACTTTGATAAACCTCAACACCATAGCATGTTTGGGTAGGCAGATCCCAGCAGATCCACCTGTCCCACCTCATCTGGCTGCAGCACCTGGTCCCAGCATGTCTGAGACCCAACCCAGAACTTCCACCTCCATTGGTCGTGCATCACCCACAGGTGGAATCACCTCAGGGGATGGGGCCTGTCCTCCCAGGTGTGGTGGGGACCCAGTCACCTGACACCAGTTCTGAGGTATGGTGCACAGAGTCATCCAGCTGGATTTGGATAACTGCCTGCACCAGATCGAGGGCAGACTGGCGCACCTCGAGGGGAAGGCTGGCCCCATCGTCCAGCCCCAGTACAGCCACCTTTGGGGCCATGAAGGGGCAGTGATGACTGCCCATGAGTGGAGACCTCAGCGCCACTGTTTCCACTGTTTACAGATGGAAACTGTGGGACTGCGGTCCCACTGTTTCCATCTGGGGGCACATGGTTTTCTGATTCCCAAACAATCTTCCCATCTAAGGTGTTTACCCCTCTCATGTGTCATACTCCACCCCTGTCTGCTGTCTTGTCTGTCTTGTCTGCCTACAAAAGCAACCTTTCCTACCCAACTTACCTCCCCAAATGTACCTACAACCCTTCCCCAACATCCCACTCTCACCTTAAAAAGGGGGGGGGATTTATCCCCCCAAAAAACTCTCGTCCCATATATAGCTTTCCATTTCACCCCACATACACTGACATTAATCAATTTCTCCATGAATTACTCAACAAATTTATGTCGCCCGCACCCCTCCCTGTGTGGTGTGAGGCCCTTAATTCCAAATTGTCCACAATCATGCACAGCTGTTGTTGCACAAGAAATGGAGAGCAATGGTCCTTTCCTTCACCCATCCTGCACATTCCTAGCTGCCTTTCATAATGTCCCCCCTGCTTGCCCCCATTTCACCACTTTACTATCATCCATTTTTTCTTTTCTTTTTTTGGAAATAGCGTGGGTTAAAGTGAGAATAAGCAACACTAAGTAAAGCTAAGGGACCTAAGCATCTCTTGGCATTGTGGCGTGTCATGCAAAACTGTGCAAACCTGCTTAAAATTGCTTTAATCACTTTATCTCTTTCAGCCACTGTTCTACCCAGCAACAAAATGATCAGCACTGACAAGTCTCAAACCCAGGACCTTGTTCACTAGAGTCAGAGCAATGAGCCACTAGGTCAAATCAGCTATGGGGAATTAGCAATGCTTTAGTAAATATATCATGCAGTACAGTCATGTAACATTTGGGGAAAAAAGACTTTGCTGCTAAGTCTTGAACTGAGAATCCTGAGCACTAGAATCAGAGCACCGCCCCACAAGGCCAAATCAGCTGGTGGGAATTTGCAATGTTTTTGTAAATATATCATGCATTACACTCATGTAACATTAGGGGAAAAAAGCATCACTGACAAGTTTCAAACCTAGGACCCTATGCACTAGAGTCAGAGCAATGCACCACTATGGTGAATCAACTGTGGGACATTGCTACTGCTTTTGTAAATATATCATGCAGTACAGTCATGTAACAGAGAAAAAAAAACACTGCCAACAATTGCACCCAAGACCTTGTCAACTACAATATAGTGCATTACACCAGTAGGCCAATGGAGCTTAACATCAAGTAGTGTTTTTACAAACATATCCTCATTGCCAGTGACACACTACAATTTATACTGGGACAAATCATAGTGTACTTGAGCTAGAGTAACCACTTGTCTCATTTTGTGAGGGACAGACCCTCTTTGGAAAGTTGTGTCCTGCAAAGAAATAGCAACAATGGCAAATGTCCTGAGATGTTAGGACAATCATATTTCACATATGTTATGTAATAGTTGCATAAGACAGTTATTCTGTATCTGAAGCACCTAAATGTTATAAGAAACAGAATAAGCAATGAAAATGTTACAAGAATAAGCTGTAATGTAGGCAAAAAAATGAGGTTCTGTCTGTTGTACTGGCCGTGAGTATGTTTTGCCCTGCGAAATCTGACATTTTTACCAAAAATGTTCCACTTTGCCAATTTGAAAAGGTGGCAACCCTGACTTGGGCATCTGACACAGACAACTAATGAGTACACAGACAAATAAATGCTGCTAGATGTACAGGAGGCTTACAATATCAGATAGGGCTGACAAATGCACAGACTGTTGCTGAATGACCATGGTTGTACCCCCTATGTATGGCAGGGTTGCCATAAAACCTTTTCTGTGTGCTGACATACTGGCAATGCAGTGCAGATTGGGGTTATAAACCATGACAGACAGCTCAGTGTCACACATCATACCCATCTGAACACACATGTCCTTGCCAATCATGTGTAACACACTGTATGCATGCCCATATGTCTTACAAATATACCTGACATCCTATAATACCTTATTAGTAATATAGCATATAATATATATTATCATAATATAATATGATAATATATTATCATGATATATATAATATATTATTATGAATATATATTATATATTATCAATACATTCTATATCATCTATCTGTTACATTCCTAGCATGTGTCACATCTGGACACCCACAGTCCTAGTCCACAGCCATGTCTGTGGCACAACAACTACATGCATGTCATTAAAACATAGGAATAACTGAGCCATGCAATGTCCACCAAAACTGGTTGCTCCCACCACACTCACTGCCACCCACAGCAGCACGTTAAAGGCCTGCATGGTGGGACACATTTCACAATTATGAATATGTGTTCTCAATGTTGCCCAACACTCTCTGGTTGGCACTATTATGTAACATATATACCAGAGGCACATGCTTCACCTTGACTGTTATGGGTACCCCCAGCCAGACCATGCTGTGAAACAGCTGATAACGCTCCCTCACTGACAGTAACAGCTTGCTGTCCCCTATGCCTTCACAATCCCTAGCCTGACTCCTGGCCAGAATGCAGCTGTTGCAGCCTACTACACATGCATCAATATGTCCAGCTACCTGCTACAGACCTATCATAGCTCCCACACACCTAGAACAGAGTATCCACATGACACATACATCAAGGGTTGGGGGGGTGCTCATGTGAAAGGGACATGCATCATAGTCTCCCCCTTCAAACATACACAGCTGATAGGACAGCATCAACTGTAGCAGTATGCACATTCAGATAAAAAGAGTCTATGACACTCACATCTGCCTGTCTCTTTACTGACCCCAACACATATTGCTCAACAGTACACTGCTACAGAATCTGAAAGTCTGTTAACAATGGCCAGACATTGCATGCAAAACTGTCAACATAACACATCAACCCAAACAGTGGCCAGTATTTCTTCCTACCCTCTGTAAATCTGTAGCTCTAACACCTCAATAATGTCCTCTTCACAGGCCGGGAAAAGGGGCAAGGCCTACATGAAGGCCTTAATTATAGCACTGTGTTGCCATGCCATTGGGTAATGGAAAGACAAACCAGCTGTTCTGGATGCATTTAGCAAGTGCGAGTCACAGAATGGTGCACATGTAGCCACCTGTTCATGAGCAGTACCTACAAAAGACAAGCTGCTGCCTATCGTAAACAGGTCTGAGCCTTTATTCATGAAGAGAGACTGCGATTCACTAGGATACTACAACTGAATTTCTTCACTCAAAGTAGTACCGCACTGTATCAGGTATGTCATTGAATGAAGCATGTAATGGAATGCAGATGGGGATGCAGTTATTGGAAATAAGAATTTAAACTGTGGGTATCAACAACATTGCCTGGACTGACATGTTACTGTTAGTCTGCTGTTCAGCACCTATGACCATCCCTTACAGCTCTGTCTGCAGTGAAATAGATCACAGCTCTGGCCCCTGACTCACCCCAGCAATGGTCACCTCACATATGACTGCTAAGTTTGTTGGCTGTTGTACAATACCAACAGTACGAACTGGTGGATACAGGTGGCATATGACATCATGTACCATCCGTGAGCTCCTCTCACTCTGTGAATGTCATACAGCCTTAGTTCAAATATTGTACAGGTGTCCATCACCATTAATTAGGTACTCTGGCTAGGTCACTGTGCACTCCACACCTGCATCTCATTGCCTGACACCTATGGCTAGCATACCTGCTGACCCCCTGCAGCAGGACAGCAGGTTCTAGTTACTAGTAGTGGGGGACACTGGCTCTGGCTCAGCGGCAGTGCATACATATTGAGAATACAATGTAAGGGAATGCATACAGTACCAGATATTCATGTACCATTACTGTGTTCCCAGGGGTCTGCCATGTCACAGATACATTCCTCAAACTCTGGGGACAACCATCATGTATTGTCCAAACGGTGTCTGGAAATACACATTTGTGTGGGGGGGTCTACATTTATGAGGCATATGTACACATTCTGCAAACATCCAGGTACTGCAGATGTCTGACAGCTACGAAGAGGACACACTACACCATATATACACTGCTCTCAGTTATTATGTAGCACAAATGTTGCTGGAATGTCCACATGCACTTTTAGTACCACTCACCTATTTTTCAGATGTAGGCTGGATGATATGGTACTAATATGCTGCCCATAGGGGACACCCAGCAGTCAATGACAGTGATGAGTGTCAACACATACCAACACAGTGTGTCACACCACTCAGGCCATATCTGCTACTCTTGGTACCATACCATGTTACTAGGCTATGGGCCCTGAGCAGCAATATGCCCAGGCCAGATGTTAGCCCATGTGTATGCAAGGCAGCACCCGATGCCCCTGTCCAATAGGGACACAGGCTGTATCCCAAGGGTGTATGTGCAGTTAACCATCCAGTTATCCAGGCTACACCTGCAGAGGTGTAAATAGCTACACTGCCTGATGTGGACAGGGTGGCCATTCCACCACAGGCTGATTGTGTGGGACAGACAGCTGAGCTACTAACAAGGTCACTTCATGTCACACACCAGGTTGTGTGTGTGTGTGTGTGTGTGTGTGTGTGTGTGTGTGTGTGTGTGTGTGTGTGTGTGTGTGTGTGTGTGTGTGTGTGTGTGTGTTAACAGAGTGGGGCATGACTTGCACTTGTTTAGTAGTCCCAGCAATGTGGAGTCCATGAATGCCGTGCATGCCACACTAAGGTCACCCATGAGGATTATGTATGAAACCAGGTAGAGGTTTGTCCTTATGGCCTATCGCTGTGAGGTACGTGTGATGGCCTGGTATTCTCTGTTGGGGAACCTCTGCGATGTCCCAGCTGCTGCATGTGCTGTGTGATATGAATGATGAACAGTGAATTATAGACATTAAGTGTCCTCATTGGGGGGATGCAGGGATGTTTATACCCATGCCCCTGATGACATACCCTTATGTATGACATGGGCCATGTAGAAGGTTTATCTTACAATGGAAGCAAAATTGTGTTGACATGTCATGTTGCCAAAGACTTGTGTCCACAGCACACTCATGACTAATTGCGTTCCTAGGATGCTGTTTGTACTGCCATAATATGTGGTGATGCCACTCTCCCCATAGGGGTTCACATGCCACTCTCCCCATAGGGGTTCACACTGCACGTCCTGTTATGTGGCCTGAAGCCATGTGTCTGGCAACAGTGATGTATCTGTGTGAGACCCTCCTAGGCAGATGTCCACATCAGTAGGGAATCCAGTGATGGCACACAGCATGCAGTTATCCACAGACATGGTCGGACATAGGTTAATGGCTGTTACATGCACCTCAGATGTGTACATCACACATAACAGAGGAACAACAGGTTAAACACCTACTTATGGGTGAACCTCATGAGGTGAATTTCCCTATGTGGAATAGGTGGGTCATGTCAGCGCACTGGTGTGCTACCCCTATGGTAAGATATGGTGTAATGCATACTTGATGTTATATCTATGATGGCCATGTGGGATATGCTGTCAAATAGTTTGTCCAGCTCAAGGTAGGCATTGTGCAGTGTAACCCCCAGTACACAGCTTTGGTGACTATCTCATTAAGGTCACCTGAGTGCAGTAGACATGAAACCTTCCTTGACAAAGCCTAAGTGTGTGTAATGGAGTGTGTGCAGATTGCAAATGTCCTTGTTAATGGGGTTCACTTGAAACTGTGCTTTGGCCTTGCAGAATGGCCTAGTTAAGCTGCTGTGTCTATAATGTGACTGAGTGGGGGATGGCCCACCTTAGTCTAAAGGAGTGACAGTGGTCGTCCATGACATGGATGTGACAAAGGCAGTAGTTAGTCCTCCTTTGAATATGGCTCGTTATGGTGTTGCAAGGTTATGCTTGGGGTCATGTAGGATGCATTCTGTGATGTGATAGGCTCCAATGGCAGATGTATGCCATGACTATCACATGGCAGTGGTGACTTGTTCCCACATGTAGGAGATGAGAGACATACTGTGGACAACCTGATGTACTCATGGGGAACATGGGTGCAGCCTACACTGACTCTGTCAGGCATCTGATATGCAATACCAACAGCAGTGGTATAGCTGGTATCCTTGAGCACCACAGGTGAGCAGCTGCACCTGCTTCTTGTGCAGTTGCAGACATATGTGCAGTAGGGGAGATGACTGTGTGTAGTGGATATAGACAATGTAGGTTCTGTGTTTGTTCTGCAGATTTGCATGACAGATCCCATTCTAATGTACATGCTAAGGAGACAGTGCTCCACAATGGGCACCTGCCCTACTTCATCTTGGACAGCGGTATGTCTTCCCTGTAATGGACAGTATGTATTGAACATGTCCACCAGACAGGTGTACATATCCTAGCAGAGGATGATGTAGGCCTTTTGGGTATACCTGGCTACATGCATCTGTACAAATGCACATATAGCACTTGTGTGTATGTGTGTAAATTGGTGCCAGTCCTTGATGATGGTTTGAGGCCTGTGAGGGTGTGTATACCCCCCAGGAGGATGTATTCATTGTTGGAGGTGTATGTATGGCTGCCCTAGGTGGATGGGTATTGTGGGAGATGGTGACTGTGACTGCATGATGATTGCTTTGCCATGGAGGATGACACTGTAGGGGTGCAGCAGTATTAACCCATGTTGTGTAATGTCAAGTTTAATACACCTTCACCTCATGTGGGAGTAGCCTTTGGCTACACCAAGGTGTTCTTACATCCACTGATGATGGCTTACTGGCCATTTGTGTGCTGGCATGGGTAAGTCTTACAATGTATGTTAGGATCATTCAACTGACCCAGTATTAGGATACAGACCCAACTCCAAATACAGTTGATGAGGTCCATATAGGCAGAATGGTCTTCCTGGTCACATGTGGTGGCTGGTAGCTAGCTATGAATTGAATAGGTTTGTGCTGGCAATGGTGAACTGCCCCTGCAGTGTCGCCTAGGCATCTTACTGCCTGTACAGCATAGAGGTGTATATGTGTCTCATATATACAGAACCCTATGTCCCATGGCTTCTGCATGTATGATAGGATGGTTGGCCATGTAAGACTGGGGTGCTGCCTGTACCTTTGAACCATGGTCTGTGTGACTGCATAGACATCTGCAGTTCCCTGGGTTAGGAATGCTTGCAATGAGGGCATAGTCATGCCTACACCTCTAGCATTTAGCAGCATGATCTGCAATGTGTGCCGCACTGATACTTGTATGTTGGTAGTGATAACTTCACCAATGTTATTCATAAAGCCACTTTGGGGGTGGCAGAAACAACTGCCAGATGCATGAATTCCTGTGAGACAGATGGAGGCCACCTCTCGCAGAGCATTATGGTCTGTTTAACACATCATCCCTGACTCAGGGGTACTGGAACCCCTGGAATATCACAGGAGAAATGTGGACATATCAAGGGCAATAATTCCCTGACTGTATTGTGGCATCTGTCTGAGTAACAACATAATGCTGCATAAAGCTATGGACATACCTGCCTTGGGCACACAACCTGTGTGCACACTCATGTCTCACTGCATATAGTCCATGGACGTACATGTCAGGTCAGGTCAGGAGCACCAACATGTACTGTGACAGACCCATGACAGTAACTGTTGATGAGAGACAGCAGTGTATATGCAGTACAGTGGAGTCTGTCACCTGACACAAAAGTAACTGTGACCATCCACATACACAACCAGGTCAGAGGCACACCAGTGCGTCTCCACTGGAGTCTCTTATGTGCAACATGTTTGACATGGGCTGACGCCTGTGTGGCTGTGGGACACAGGTGTGTTGCCATGTGTGTTATGTGCTGTTTACGGCTGTGACATTCATGTGTGTCTTTGCCTAAGAGAGCCCCTTTGTTTGTGGATGTGTATGTTGAGGACCACTGCAGATGTTTGTGTGTGTTATGTAGGTGTGTGAGGTGTACTTATTGTGTTGACAACCTGTTTGGGGACAGATATGCAGCACTGACAGTCAGAGAGCATGGACTGCAGGTTCCTACAGTCATTCCAACTCTCACACATTGTGTTCCTTGCTGGTGTTTGTAAATGGCTGTTCATCAGTGTACATGAAGCAGGTGCTACACAATGCCAGGATACCAATATCAAGCACACAGGCTGGGGAAACTGTAGGGCATTGTCCAGCCATATACTCCAGAATCTGATGGAGGAAGGCCAGGGACACCTGAGGGGTTGGTCAACAGACCAGGTGATTACTAATACAGTAGGAGGCTGACACCACAGCAGGCCATGTAGACAGCCTATGACCAAGCAGTAATAGATGCAACTGCTACATGCAGTGCAACACCTCATAGCATATGCAGCAAGTAGCATGAAACATTAGGATCAGGGGGCAATGCATACTGTTATGACAGTATGTTGCCGATACCCAAAGACATACTGTGCTGGTAAATGGTGGGATATGATGTGGGGGTTAGCAGTGGATATTGCTGGCAATAGTGTATGTGCAGGGTCTGTACATAATGGTGAGCAGTGTATGCAGTCCTGTGATGCGTTCCCCTGTTCATGTCTTTCAGGTGGGATGTACAGAAGATGCAAACCCCCTTCTCAGAGGCCGAGACCACCACAATCATCAATGCCCTGAGAATCCATCACTGGGTACTGTTGGGAAGGAGCTACCAAAACCTGCAGCAACGTGCTGCCATGTGGGCAGAACTTTTAGCAGCAGTCAATAAGATGGGTCACCGGCACAGGAGCTACGAACATGTCCAACACCATGCCACAGATCTCATACATCATGCACAACAAAGAGCTGCAGCTGTGGCCAGGGACCATGCTGGTACAGGTGGAGGGCCTGCCACACAATCACAACTCTCAAACACAGAGCAGTTCCTGAGAACCTGGCATCAGCCTCCAGGTCACAGGAAAGCATCAATACATATGTTGTGGAGGTGAGTGGCACAGAGACCACAGCCAAGGAGAGTCCAGGTAAGCCTCCAGTGGTCATGTTAATACTGTAGCATTCATCGTGGGAGCCTCTGCATACCTGTATGCATATGTCAGATCAATCTGCACCTGTGGTTGGGGTTTTGTAATGTACACATGTGCACACATATTGTGAATGTCAGCAATTTGGGTAGTATCACAGCTTGTACTGTACATTTCGATAAATGCACATATTATCTTGTACCATTGCCATATGTGTTGTGCTGAGAACACCTCTCCCCCACAACTCTATAGGTACTTCTGGTGTGGCTGGGGAACATCAACCTGTAGTCAGTAAGTGTAAACTACCATGTTATGGGTCGCCTATACCCTAGGCATGTTACAGGGTGTTAGTTTGCCATGCACACAACTGTTAAGTGTAACCATATTGTCATATGTTCTATGTTCACTTGTGGTGGGGTTAACTGCAGTGCATCACACTGGTAATCACAGTAGCATATCTGCAGATATGTAACATAGTATCATGTAGTTTGGTATAGGTGTAGCTGCTGTGCTATACAGGGGTGCATTACTATTGTGTACACAGATGCACTGTGTGTTAGATGGAGGTCCATCACATACTCCAACTTCTCATGTATTTCACAGTTGTATAGTACTAGCAACATTAAATGGACATAGCTGCACCGCATGTTGTTGGGGCCTGTCCAGAGTGTGTTTGTTGTGGTCTGATTGTGTGTTGTGCATGGCATCAGTCAGAAGGTGTGATCTGTATAACGCCTTTTGGCACCTCATCTGGGTGTCTGTGTGAGTGTGCATGTGTGTGTGTGTGTGTGTGTGTGTGTGTGTGTGTGTGTGTGTGTGTGTGTGTGTGAGTGGGTGTGTGTGTGTGTTATATTGTGTGGAATTAATTATTGTATAGGAATTAATGTACTCATGTTGTCTTGGGTTGGTGTGGTGTGTCCCAACTTGGATGTGTGTCAGTGTCTCAATAACGACACTGATGATGATGGATGCCATTGTGAGATTAAAGTTGGGTTGTGTGTGGGGTTGGTGACATCCCATTGATTGATCCACTCCCACACCCACCCCCCTGCACATGTCAGTATGCCCCACACATACCCCCCAGCAGCCACAGAGATATTGGGCACTCAGGGGGGTGGCAGCATAGAACAGGATAGTGCGACTGGCATGCATCTGAGACTGTGCTCACACACTGTAGAGATCCAGTGAGGTGTCTCACACAGGCAGCAGATTGAGCTGGACATGAAGGAGAGGACTGCTGACCATCCAACCCCTGTCAGAGGTGTCAAGGCATGTGTTAAAGATTTTGAGCCCATGGAGGCACAGGCATGTTGTGAATGGTACACCAGATGGATGCTCAGGGTCATAGATGCAACACTGCCTGGCATGCATGACACCCTTCATGGAATTTGTGATGCCTTACGTCATTTTGTTGATGTAGTGGATAGATGGTGGGGTGAGACATTGTCAGTCCTTAACCATGCAATGTCTGTGCTTAAACATGTGGTGGGAGTAGGGCGTCAGACACATAGCAGTAGGTCAGCAACAACACATCTGAGAGCAAACTTTGCCATGCACACTCACACTCCCATAGTGGCAGTACCACCAGCACTAATAAAGGGAGGGTGCTGTCCACAATACAACGTGGCAGGACATGGACACATGGTCCTGAGCTGTAGTGGTAGTACCACCAGCACTAACAAAGGGAGGGTGCTGTCCACACCACAATGTGGCAGGCCATGGGCACATGGTCCTGGGTGGTCCTGTGAGGGACACAGTGCCAGCAGACACTGGTCACCATCAGGAAATAGTACTGCATCTTGTCTTGGGCATGGTGGTGCCACTGGCACTCCTGGCAGAACCAGTTCCCATGTTAGTGGCTGGAGATGGTGAACTGTACATTCTGCCATGTACAGTTCATGGCGGTCCAACATACCCTTGTGTAGGCATAGCACATGGCTTGACTGTGTGCATGCACACACTCACATATGACTGCCACATCCAGGTCACCAACAGATGCACACAGCTCCTCTTCACGGCCCAGCTGATCAGCACCCCTCCAGACACACATGATGTCAACTGTATGGCACAGCCTAGGCCTTTGGCGACCTCACACCACACCCTGTGCATATGATGATACCTGTACCACATCCCTGTTATCCATACCATCGATGCAGGGATATGCTAATATGTGTTTGATGCACATGGTGAATCTAGTATAGGTAATGGCATTTTGTAGTGTAGTAGTGTTATGCCCTGTAAGGTGCTGTCTGCTGCCAATTGTCATGCATACACATCAAAGTGTATGTACCTTTGTGCCATGATGCTTTATTGTTGCTAGTACTGCTGACTGACTGTTATCTCACAGACTTTATTCTGTTTCTGTTCCATGTGTCTGCATGTGTAAGTCGTGGTGAGCAGCTGCCATTACAAAAGCTCAAGATGGTGGGACAGCAACACTGACACCTTTTCATCGCCAAGGTATGTGTGAAACAGTGTGTGAGGGACAATGGGGGCAGACAGCATAACCTTACATGCATACCCCTTGACACAGCAAGCTAGTCCTGATATATGTCACCTGGGTGTTCCTTAGCATCACAGGTTCATAGTTACAGAGGAGGTTACTAGAGTACTGGACCTCAGTCCCTTATGTCACCCCAACACAATCATTATTCAGCACATGTTGGCCATGGCATTGATGTACACATTTTGGAGCCCTGGGACAGATGTTTGTTTATATTTCCCATCCACTCAACCTTGAAGCAGTTGAAGAGGGTCCGCATGGTACTGTGTTGGGCATGTTTGGGGAGTGTCTTCATCAGACAGGGCAGCCTCTGGCTGACAAACCTGTCTCTCCATCAGCTTTTTGTTCTGTGTCATATGTGATTCAGGCTTGTCATGCCGGTAATGCACACAGGGTATACTCTCATATATGGGGCAGATGTTGTAGGGCTGATCGCAACATTGCCATCTAGGCATGCCACAGACACCTGTGGATAACCTGACCGATAACCACTGGGGCAGCACTGATTAGAGGCTGTCTGCATGGCACAGGTGTTGAGGGCCATGGGTGACCTTTGTGGGTGTTAACATAGCCTTTACAGTTTCTGTAGATGTCTGCACAGGTGTAAGAAGTAACAGAAGTAATGTCCACCTTTTGTCTGGATGCAGTCCCTTTACCTATGTGGTGAACCACATACAAGTATTTTCTGACCCCTGTCACTACTTGTTGCCTGAATGCAACATTGTTAGCATGCTGAGTATCCAGGTCTGTCATCGCAGTGTGTGTTTTTGGGGTTGCTGCTGATGTGGGAAATAGTGAGGCCATGTCCTTGCTGTATGGTATGTTGACACTGTTGTCTGTATTCAGCTTGTGGCCAGGACCTTGGAACCATTCCATACCCACTGTATGGCCCATTGCAGTGTGTTAACAGCAGTTTGTGGCTCAATGACAGACTGCACACTACCTACAATTGACATAGGCTTAGGCAGAACCTACATATGTGTGTGGTGGCATTTTGCATTTATGCCTATATACATATGGGTCATTGGGGGCAGCACGTAGTCACAGACCCTTCACATGTCTATTTATTGCACACACATAAGCAACACAGATTGTGGTTGACACCTTATCCAATGAGGACTGTAGGACACATCTTGTAGCAATTTGACAGTTGGCAGGACATACCATACCCATGGCAAGTGCAACACACAGGATGTCCTTGAATTTGCTCATATGACAGTTTCTTTGTGTGACATTACTTTAGTTTACACTATATGTCATGACATTAAGGTGCTTCTGATGTGCAATAACTGCTCCATGCAATTAGTAGACAACTTCATGAAATATTTGTTGTCCTACACTCTGGGGACTTCTGTATTGTTTGAGTTGTTGTCTCAGGTCACACCTTGCCAAACATGGACTGCAACCTGCAGGGTGGTACAGATGGTGGCCACATATTTCTGCAGAATGTCCTGCTGATTGTCACATATTTTATTTCCATTTGTTATAACATTGTGGTTTTCTGGAAAATTGCTGGAAAATCATGTAAGACTAACATTAGAGAGTAATGACAGATATTGTCATGTCACAAGTCATACCCTTTGGAAAATGCACTCAAATGCACAACCTGTTTGGGTATCTACTTTCCATGTGTGTCACAGCAATATGTGAAGGTTATACTCAGTGTTGGCCTTTGCCCCACTTTTCTGTACGGCTTTAACCAGATGTCTTTCGGTGAGAGGTTTAGAGGTATGCTGGTGGCCGTAACACAGTTAGACTGCTGCAAGGGAATATACATACATACACACAAGCACACCCACTCATGACCTGCCCTCGACAGTAGAACCTTTACCTGCCTAGTTGTACATATGATAGTGTCATATACATAACATAAGCATCACAAAGCTACTATAGTTTTACAGTGTCTGACACTACTATTCAGGTGGGTGACAATTGCAGGGGCTGTTAAGATTGCCAGTGGGGTGGGTTCACATGCCCTTAACATGGTTGAGCCATCTCAAACACACACACACACACACACACACACACACACACACACACACACACACACACACACACACACACACACACACACACTGCTGCATGGGGACATGCAGTGAAACACCCATGCACACAGAGTTGACACTTTTCAGAGTAGAACACCAACCTAACTTATTATGTACACTACAGACCGGCATGACTACTGCATGTGTCATAGTGCCTTTGTGTCATAAAATGTGTAACTGTGTGTCTAGGGTGAATGACATCTGTAGGGACTCTAAGTAGGTTGGCAATGGGGGAGTTAACAGGGTGGAACAGGCATGCAAAATGGTATAACCATCGCATACACACAGGCAAGACAGCCACAGGGGATATGCATAGAGGAACACATACACTCACACAGTTGGCAATTGTCAGATTAGAACCCCTACCTATCTACTTGTATGTAATATAGTACTATGTACATTTCACATGTGCCATGGACATTATATGCCTGGGACACAACTCACAACCTCTTACAGCAATTAACCTTGGGAATGCTTTCATGAAATTTCCCAGTGTCTGTTATTCTTAAAGTGTATTAGTTCTGGTTTAAGCACTTGGGCTTCAGGCCAGTTATTTTACATTAAGAAGGTTCATGGTCTGCACTCTTGTGGGAGAAGAGGCTGAACTCTGCCCGTCTGAGCTGGGAATTTCTGGTTAAAGGTTTATAGTGCCTGAATATTTTAACTGTATCTTACTGAAATTGGTACACCTTGTTTGCTGTAGCATAGACTAGATCCAGGCCTGCTGAATCTAGCTTTGTTTATATGCTTGTTGTTTGTTTGCTTGTTATTTCCCTGGAACGCTAATTCCACCTAATACACAGCTTCTCAGTGCTTCTGTGGATCACTAGTGATATCTGCATTGCTTACTGTACTTATTTCCTTGTTTCACTTGAAAGAAAGTTACTGTTTGTCATTTTTGCATTTAAGTTACCTGTAACACATTGCACTTAAGTTACCTGGCACTTGCTCACTAAAGCAATTATATAAGTCAGCACTAAAAATTAAAAGCACTACACCCTCACTCCCCACTGGCCCTTGTTTTCAATTGTTAAGGAATTCCCAATATTATTCTAGCATGTCCAAAGGTCAGTTGTCAATCTCCTCTCCGGTCCAGCTGGTGAATCTGGGAATCTTGAGGCAATGTTACAAATGCCTCATGTACACAGACAACCCTCTCCTCCTCCCAACAAATTCCAACACATGTGAGAGATGCAACCATATAGCCAAACTGGAGGCTAAGCTCTCTCAACTCAGTACTGGCATAACCAGTCAGGAGGAGAAGGAAACCACACTCACTACAATTCCAGTCTCACATAGACCTACCACGACAGCAAACCAAACACATAATCACACAAAACATACTGAGGCTCTAAATAAAGATCTGCCTAAGCAGCAGAGACCTCCAAAGCAGACAACTAAGCAACCGCTACCCCAAAACAAAACACCTGCAACACATATCTCACAAAGCCAGTGTGCCGAACAGTCACAGCCCTTAAGACTAAACAACACACCTGATACACTTGTAATAGGTGACTCTATCGTCAGGCACACTGACGTCCCGCTCACCAGGCTGAACAAGGAGAGCGTCACAGTGAGCAGCCTGTCAGGCGCTAGGATCCGCCACATAACACAAGCACTCAGGTCACTCCAAGGCAAGTACAAATATGACTCAGTCATTGTCCATGCTGGTGTGAATGACCTGAGATGTACCTCCCTGGACTACATGAAAAGAGACATAAAGGAGCTCTCTGAGCATGTAGCCCAGGCCGGTATGACCCTGACCTTGAGTAGCATCTTACCCTCAGCAAGAATGATGCCACAATATGAAGACAAGATGATCAATTTCAACAATTGGCTTAAGTACTGGTGTCATTCAAAGGGGATCCAATGCCTGTCAGCTTGGGATGATATGCTCGACAAGCCATGATGCTTCGCTAGGGACGGCTTGCACCTGTCACCCCTGGGCTTTCAAATATTGGCAAAGGCTCTTGCTACCCCCATAGTGCCTTTTTTAGGCAAGGCTCAAAAGACAAACCAACCTCCATAGGTATCACAAGGGATAAGAAACTAAGAGTAATGCTACTCAACGCCAGAAGTCTAAACCTCAAGATGCACGCACTCAAAACTCTCCTTAGCATGGAGAACATCGATATCTATGCAGTAACAGAAACCTGGTTCAGGGCTCCCGAGAGCACCCCAGCACTACCAGGTTATACCTCATACCATGCTTTTCGGCCCCAAAACTTGGACCGAACCACAAAAGGAGGGGGAATATAGATATTCATCAACGATACCCTCACCTCCAGGTTGGTGGCAAAGCACGAAGCATCAGAGACTATCCATGTGCAACTAACAGTGGGTAAAACTGCCTTCTAGTTTATAGCCTGCTACAGACCACCCATCCCAAACCCAGGAACCCCACTCGGCCTTCCTGAGAACACTGGAAAATATGAAGGTCTCTCCAAACACCATTATATTGGGCGACTTCAACTACCCAAACATAGACTGGGAGCATTACTCTAGCTCCAACACCCTAGCCCCAAGTTTCCTACAATTTATAAACTCAAATGCTATGGAACAACTTGTTACCACTCCCACAAGAGGAGAAAACATACTGGACCTGATCATCACCAACATGGGGACTCTCTGCTCCAGACCAGAAGTGTATCCCTCACTGGTAAGATCAGACCATAAACTAATCTCACTGGATATTCACATCTCGACCCCACCCCCTGCCCAGAAAACCACAGTGAAAAACTTCTCTAAAGCAAATTTCACACTCCTCAACACTGAGGTGGAATCCTTCAAAGGCCCCGGGCCTGTGGAAAATATGGCCCAGACCGCAGAATCCTTTATAAACGCATTCTATGAACACCTTCAGGAATGCATGGATCATGCGATCCCAAATAAAACCAAGACCCAATCCTCCAAAGGCAGACGTCCTGTCTGGTGGTCCCCAGCCATAAACAAACTATACAATAGAAGGAGGAAGCTACTAAATGATAGAGCAAAATCCCAAAAAGGGAAGGCATCACTGATCAGTATTAGCAAAAACTACGGGCACTCATAAAATTGTCTAAGGCCAGCTTCAGAGAAAAATTGCACAGGACACTAAGGATAATCACAAGGCTTTCTTTAGTTATGTTAGGAACCTGGGTGGTAATTCCCAGATATGCTCAGAATTAGTCCAAAATGACAAAAAATACACTGAACCCACAGACATTGCCAACATCCTAGCTGACAGGTTCAGCGCAAACTTCTCCCCACCAAAAAGGGCAAATATCTATCCCAGCAGAGTGCTGCCCCCCTGACATCTCAGATGCTCAGGTAAGAGCCACCCTCTACAAAGCAAAAAACACAGCATCAATGGGATCAGACGGTGTCCCGGGCTGCGTCCTACATGAACTCCAAGAAGAGCTAAACCCAAACATAAAACTACTGTTCAATCTCAGCCTTACTACAGGATATGTGCCCAAAGAGTGGCGTACAGCAACAGTGGTCCCTCTCCATAAAGGTGGTGCCTCAATGGATCCTTTAAACTATCGCCCCATAAGCCTGGCTAGCTTGGTCTGCAAAGCTATGGAAAGGATCATCATGGACCTCATAAATAAAGATATTGGGGACCTACAGACACTGGATCCTACCCAGTTCGGCTTTGTTAAGGGCAGATCCTGCCTCTTAAACCTGGTTGATTTCTTTGAAACAGTCACCAAGGCCATTGACGAGGGGAAGGTGGTCCACACAGCCTACCTGGACCTCGCAAAAGCCTTCGATACAATACCCCACTCAGGCATTATAGATAAGCTCACCAGCTTAAATATAAACCCCTATGTCACTAGATGGATTGCAAACTGGCTCAAGGACAGAACCCACATTGTTAGAATTGCTGGAGCCATGTCAGACTCTAAACCAGTTACAAGTGGTGTCCCACAAGGCTCAGTCCTGGGACCTCTCTTGTTCGGTATATATTTCTCGGAGGTACAGGCCAACATGGAAGGACTGTGGCTGACCAAGTTCGCAGATGACTGCAAAATGGGCACCATAATCAACTCTCCAGCTGACACAAGCATCCTCCAAAAGGGCCTCATAGAAACAGACAACTGGTGCCAGAGCCATGGCCTCAAGCTAAATGCCAAAAAGTGTATAGGCATCCCCTTTGGCAAAAACAAAGTGCCCACAGTCATCTGTGAACTTGGTCAGCCACAGTCCTTCCGTGTTGGCCTGTACCACAGAGAAATTATCACATAGGTGGTAATCCATTAAAGTAATTAGGGACCTGGGGACCCAAGTTGATAGCAATCTCTCATTTGACAACCACGTAGCAAAAGTGGTTAGAAAAACATTTTATATAGCCCACCTAATCATGAAGGGATTCACATCTAGATCAGGGGAGGTCATCGTGCCTCTTTACTCATCCCTCATCAGGCCCATAATTGAGTACAATGCCCCTTTTGGGATGTACCTTACCAGACACCTGCAGCAACTGGAAAGACCCCAAAAGTACCTCACCAAGAGGATCAAAGGGCTCAAACAGATGCCATATGCTGCCCGGTTAGAGAAACTCCAGCTCTACTCAGTGGCATACCACCTGTTCAGAGGTGATCTGTGCCTGGCATATAAAGCCATGTCCAACCCGGAATTATTGGACATGCTGCACCTCAGAAAATCCAAATCCCATTGAGCTACGCGCTCGAGAGACTTGAACCTCAGCACTGAAATACATAGGACATGCTGGAGGGACAGATTTATAACCCAGAGACTCCCTTCACTCTGGAATAAAATCCCAGTCCAGGTTAGGCAGAGTCCCTCATTGACTCTCTTCAAGAGGAATCTTGATGAGTGGATGGGAGATCATAGGTTTACTCTGGGTATCACTTCTGTGTCACTGTTAGACAGAGGCACAGTATACTAACCTCGAAAAAGGGCATAGCAAAATAAATTTAAAATGGGTGGCGAAAGCCAAACATATTCTGGCTAGGCTTATAAATGCCCTAGGGCAGATAGCCTAGTATAAACCTATGAACCTATGAACCTATGAATGGTGGCAGAAACCACCCAAAATAGGGACACTTCTCACATATTGCTCTTAGAAACCTAGACAAGTTATAGGGTAACAGGTTTTACATCAGCATGATGTTTCAGAAGGGTATGACGCCTGAAGCTGACATGTTTGTCACTATTTGTGACGTCATCACTCGTGGATTTGCCACTGATGTGACATAAAACCCCATTATTATGAGACACTGACCACACTTATGTTGCAAACATCTGGACATTCTGCATACATCTGTACAGATAAGTGGTATGGCCTGTAGACTTTAAAATGGTGCATCTAAGGTGGATGACATCAACAGGCCCTTTAAAGTAATGTCATGGTGAGGGGGTCAACAGGCCTTAAAATGGTATAACCAACACACCCAACAGCCATAGGGGATATGCTTTGCACACAAACACTACTACAGGTGTCTGTATTGAGATTCAACCCCCTACCTACCTAGTTGTATTTACTATAGTGCTACCTACTTATCCCATGCACCACAGAGCTTATATATGTAACACGTGTCCAACAGTAGATCTAAGGTGGATGACATGAACAGACCCTATAAAGTAATGCAATGGGGACATCAGCAGGGTGGACTAGGATTCAAAATGGTATAACCAACACACACACAGGGAATATGCTTCTCACATGCACACAGTATCACAGTTGCCAGTATTGGTATTAGAACCCCTACCTATCTAGTTTTCAGTACTATAGTGCTACGTCGTTATTGTGTGCACCACAGTGCTTACATGGGTGAAGGGTAACCAAAGGTGCTTCTAAGGTAAATGACATCAACAGGCCTATTAAAGTAGGGAAATGGAAGGTTTACTGGGTGGAAAAGGCCTCCAAATGCTTTAACCTAAAAACACATACAAGCACACAATTGTCAGTACTGAGATTAGAACCCCTTCTTATCTAGTTGTATGTGCTATAGTGCTACATACTTATCACGTGAGCCACAGAGCTTAGATGGGTGAAAGGTGTCCAAAGGTGCTTCTAAGGTTAATGACATCTGCAGTCTTTGTAAAATAGGGCAATGTGAGGTTTACTGGGTGGAAAGGCCTCAAAATGTTTTAAAGTAGAAACACCCACACACACACACACACACACACACACACACACACACACACACACACACACACACACACACACACACACACACACACACACACACACACACACACACACACACACACACAAGCACACACTCACACACACAAGGCAGGTGATGTGAGATTACAACCCCATACCTTACTATTACACAATGGAGCTCACCTTCATACTGGCATGTGCCAGTGGTTACAATTGGTGTGCAAATGTCTGCATCAGGACATCACTCTATGCCTTTCAGGGTCTCTCTCTCTCTCTCTCTCTCTATGCCCCTCTCTTTCTCTGTCTGTCTGTCTGTCTGTCTCTCTCTCTATCTGTCCCTGGCTGTCTCTCCCTCCCCCTGTCTCTGTCTGTCTATAATTGATATATTTGTATATGTTACCTATATATATATATATATATATATATATATATATATATATATATATATATATATATATATATATATATATATGTGTGTGTGTGTGTGTGTGTGTACATCTAACACACTCACTATATGCAGATATATCACATATGTGCCACCTCCAGATAGCTGAGGATAATCCTGTCTGATGTGGGTGGAAAGAGACAGTTAAGGTATACATAGCTGTCTGTATGCAAAGACACATATGGACAACACAATTATATAGTCAGATGTGGGTTTAGATATGGGCTGTAATTGTCTAAATGTAGGAGCATGCCCAGTATGTCCTTCAATAGTAAGAATTGGACTCCATTCCATAGCTATCTGTAGCCTGGTCATGCTGTAACTGATTGGCTGATGAACCTGTGTAAACAGTCCAGCACCGCAGAGATATACTGGCTAGGGATCTCCTGGCTGTGTGCTATCCTTATTAACTGAGTCATATCCTGGTGTGGGTACAGAGTGCATTGGACTCAGCAGAGTTTTCCATAATATGTGTGGTATAGTCTACATAGCACTGTGATTTCCTGGTATGTCAGTGGCAGATCAGTATAGAGTAATGTGAGGGAGCACTGACAGTCATTTGTTTACTGACCCCATACATTGCAGGGAACTATGTTACAGCACAAATTGTTCTAGTGTGCATTCTATGTTTGTCTGACCATTGGTTCACCTTCCCTTTATATGTGTCTCTTTGTCCTTCTGAAGTGCAATCATAGCCTTTGTCCTCAGTTGCTTCACTTATGTATTTGCAGTTATGGTGTGAGTGTGGTAGAAGTTATAACATCACACACAGGGTTACAGATTTCACACCTCTGACTGTAACTGTTTAGCAGGTTGTCCATCATTGTGCCCCATACATCTGCTGTGGTCCTCAGACTGTTTGTGTTGCACTGTTATTATAAGGCTACATGTTGGCCATGGCTGTCAAACTCTTAGAGACAGACATCTGGACAGGCCCATGTATAACAGTCAGACACAGGCCCAGACATGGGGACAGGCTCTTACTATTGCTCTTCCAAATGTACACAGTTGATAGAATGGTTTTGTATTAGCTTGCATTTACTTATGGGTATGACATCTGCATCTCAGCTGTGTCATTGATGTTTTCACATCAACCTTTATTGGTTTGCAAATAGTCTGGCAGGCAATTGCAATATTATGACAAGCAGAACATATATATGAGGCATACATGTGGACATTCTGTGATAACTTGTCATTCCAGGGGGGTATGAATGGTGCCCACCAACTTGTCAGTACTAACACAGTAACGTGGCAGCCTTTATATCCTGCCAGTAGACTGACATCTGTTCTACTAGGCACTGTGTAGGTTACTCCGAGATGTGTACTGTCCATATGTGTGGCCTCCTGTCCCTTCATTGTCAAGCTTTCCTGCAGTAACAAATATTGACTTCTGGACAATGTGTACAACTCCTTCTGCTGGTGTAGCTTGAAAATAATTGGCACGGCCAGTTTCGAACCATGGACCCTGACAACCATAGTACTGTACTTAGACCACTAAACCGCAACAGCCACCAGTAAGTGTGGTCTATTTACTGACACTATTAACCACAAACATACATAGCACATTGACCCCTGCATATTGTAGAAGTGGAACAAGTTATTAAATTGATTGTGACAGCCCTGGGAATGTGTGGTCTGCTGCTATTACCTTACAAACATAAATGTTACTGCAATTCTATGGGAACACGGGTGTGTTGAGGGGAGGGGGGCATACCTCTCAACTGTACACATCTTCACAGACTATCCAGATGTTTGGATCATACTTTGGGTCCATTTTTTCATAAAATTGTGGTTGTATGGCAAATAATAGTGAAATCATTAAAGACTAAAGTTAGAACGTAACGACAGACATTTGAGTTTCAGACTTCTTGCCCTTCAGAGAATTTATGCTACTGAAATACCTGTTATTCTATCAACTCTCTATGTTTATAAGAGCAATGTTTAATACTTGTCCCTCTTTTGGGCCTTTGCCCCACATTTTGTATGCCTTTTTACAGATTTCTTGCTGTAAGAGGTTTAGACCTATGTATGGGACTCCAACATTGATGCCCATGCATTTGTCCTTGACCCCGCTGTTTGTAAGTCCTTCACATAGTGCAGTGGATTTTGCTGGCTTAGGGCCTACTGCATATTGTGGGGAATCTAGTATTTGGGAGAGAGTTCCTGTTGTCCTACATAGCTGTCCGTTGTCTACTGCTTTCCTGGTAACCCACTCCATTCCCATGCATACATACACAGTCTACGACCCCATTCATTTATTGTTAATAAGAGTGACTTACCTTGTGCCAGCAGCAGTTGAGAGGACAGTGCTTCAGGGCTGACTGTGTTGGATGCAGGCAGTACACAGCTTATACATGATAAGGTATAAGTAGTGTGATGTGGCTGGCATCCATTTTACTGTATGTATGTGAGTCAGAGTGAGGAGTCAGTCCCTGGGCCACTAGGGTGTCAGTGTATGTGCTATGCATTGCCTCTTTGCCAAGGCCAGGGTGTACTGGGAATGCCTACATGTGCCTACAGGGAAAGGCTTAGGGGGTTCCTCCTCCAAGTTTCACTGTGCCTGTGGAGACCTTGGCAATGGTTGGGGGCTGTGTCCCCCTTCTCTGTGATGTTCCTGCCACAGTTGTTTCCACAGGATCATATTGTGTAGCATGGCAGATACTATGAGAACTTGTGTGCACATGTGGCTAGAGAGTACTGCAGGGCTCCACCAGATATGTCAAGGCAGTGGAACTGTGACTAGAGCAACCCAAACACACATTCTACGATGTTCCTAGTTTGTGCGTGTGGCTCATTATGGTGTTCTTCAGTTGGTGTGTGTGCATTTCTGATGGGTGTCATCATCCATGGTTCCAGTGCATAACCAGCATCCCCCACTAGATGGCCATACAGTATGTCCCCCCCTGGCAAATGCCTGGTACAGCTGTGATGCATGCCAGATGTGGGAGTCGTGATAACTGCCAGGGATGCCAGTGCATACATTGATGATAATGCCCTGGGCATTGCACATGACCTGGCAGTTGATTGAGTGATACCCCTTGCCAATGAATTAGACTCTACCCTCCTCATCAGGTGGTGCTTTGATGTGCACATGAGTGTGGTCTATGGCACCCAGTACCTCTGGGTAGTGTGCTGCATGGTGGAAGAGATGCATATTGCTGGTCCTCTCCTCAGGGGTGTTGGGGAAATAAATGTGGTCACTGGCATGTGTTAGCATGACATCCAGGAACTGGTGAAGTTCCCTGGATGCAGATGCCTGTGAGATCCCCATGATGTCCCCAGTAGGTCTTTGGAAAGTACCTGTAGCTAGTATTCTTAAGGCTAGACATACCTTTGTTTCCACTGGGATGGGTTCCCCTCTGTTGGCTCTGGGTCTGAGGTGAGGCCAGCAGAGATTTGTGAGTTATTGTAGTATCTCTCCTCCTCAGTCTGGGTCTATTGTCAGCATCGTCATCATCACTGAACTCAGACTGTAGAGCATACAGATATAGCAGAGCAACAGCAGCCCCTATCATTTGTCTGTTAAAATTCTCAAGTGTGTACTCCAATGGTGAAGAGTATGTGGGAAAAATCAGATCAAAGGGTGTATGCATACTTTATACTGGTATGCTGCAGATGCAGCCTGTGTGATTGGCTGACTATGATACATTCCACCTTCCAACTATATTATTAAGGGATTTGAATGGGCCAGTGTCAGTGGAACAAGGCTTGTCAGTCATATATGCTTGATTGGCTTTCCCAAGCTATTTCTCCTTTTTTTTTTAATTTCTTCTGCTGGTAAGCCCTGTGATGCTCTGTGCAAACCTGCAGAGCTAGTGTACAAATTGCTGAGCAGAAAGTGCCCTCTCCTGTACATGAGCGTGCTTAGCTTTTCTTTAACCAGCTAAGCACATCTTAGCAGCCTCAGACACATCCCCCTGCTTAGTTGTGATTAGCTGAGTGCAAACAGGGGTAGCTGAGCTCCAATGAGCTTACACAAGCCCTGACACACCCCTTTTTCATGTCAGCTGTCTCTTATGCCTACACTACCATGGATCTAGCTCTTACACAGTTAGCACCTATGGACATGGTGGCCCATTTTGCTATTTAATAAACTTAGCCCATTTACATACACCTAATTGCATATACCCTAGATACTGCACTACATCAGAGCCTATGTCCTTAGCAACCATTATAACCTGCCATTATATGACTCTGCATGCTGGCCAGTATAATGGGAAACTTCAGTATAGCTTTAAATATCATATTATACTATTTTAATTTTTTTCAGCCTAGTTTGCACATCACTGCGCACAACTTAAACATGACATACGTGGCCATTGGCATGCCTACTGCACCTAATACATGCTTTTATTTGAGTTGTCACAGCCCCTGTTTTATTTTTACATTCCAGTACATGGTTACTAACCATGTACATTTTTCCAGTAAATACGGCACCTAAACGGATGCCTGTCTGCTTTCTGGATCTCAAAATCACCTCATTTACATGGTTTTCACCAGCAAATGAGGTGATTTGCATTAAATGGTCGCATCCATGTCTGCACAGTGCTGGGAGGCTCGTGCACACCCCCAGCCTTGTTTCCTGGATCACTTGGTGAACATGTTCTGTGTCCGAGCTTTAACAGTATTCCTACATGGAGAATAGTTCCATGTAGGCTTTATTGAATTACCCCCAGTAACTTTATGGCTAAATCCAAACTACCCTTTACAGTGGAAAAATACAGGAAGCAATCTGGTTAGGGCCTGATCATTCAGAATTTTTATGAAATAATAATATATTACAATATGCATTTCACTGGTTTCAGAGAATATATCTTGGTGATAAAAAAATACGTTCTTGGTGCATATCCAATACATTGAATATTTTTAAAAACTTTATTAGTACAACTCCTAGTTTGAAAGCATCGTTTTGTTTCCAGCAGCTTGTACCTAAATGTTCTAAATACCTATAATATTTTAAATATGTCTAAATTCACTGAAACAAAGCTTACTTTTTGGTATCAATTAATGTACTCTGAGAAAATGCATACAATGGATTGTATTATGGTTAAATATAATATAACTAAGGTGGTTTGATATACAATCTTTTAGACAATTTGTCATTAATATTGAGTTAATGAATGTAGCTATTAAAAGATATATAGAATTTATGATTAATTTAACTAATCAACCAAAACTAGGAAATGGGTACTTATCTAAAATAAATAAAATACTTAGAAAGTTAACATTATATTTAAAACAATTTGGGGACTATTGCAGACTGATTAATAACCAACTACCATCTGACAAAGATAAAAAAATTATTACTATCTTCAAAACAGACTATTCTTTCATTACAATGAAGGATATTCACATGGAAGTGTTTGCATAGATATTTTATTACCCCTCATAAAATGGAACTGATGTTTAAAAAATATATAGGTTGTTGGAGATGTCACTTACAGGTTACGGCTGATTGGCAGCACATTTTTTTATGACTGTATTTTACTTAAGACATTTTGGAATAATTTCGGCTTTTTTATTTGCAAACTATCTTTAATGACAAGTGTATTTTAACTAAATTTCTGGTTTTATTTAATGTACATCTTCCTAAAAGTGTTCCTAGATCTAAATGTCTTATTTTATGGAGTTTACTAGCCATAGCACCCAAGGTTATTTACAACGGACTAGAAAAGGAGACAACTCCCTCTTTCAAAGAATTTAACAATATAGTAATCAATGTTTCTTTCATGGAATTATCGACTATCCAAGCAAGAGCAGATAGAATCACTTCTTATTATAACTCTTGGATAAAAGTTAAAGAAGGATTAGGGAAAACTGAAGACAATAAGACTTAGATTAACATTATGGATTGTACAATGTTTAATTATTTGTATTAGAACCGTTTGTAAATAGTTTGTTAATCTTGTATTTTCTGTCATAAATGAATTTACCTATGTTAATTATGTTTCAAATGTTCTTACATCTATTGATTTGTTAAATTTTGACAAGAAATTTAATAAAAAGATTTAAAAAGGAAAGAAACAGAGTAAGTGGTAGCAAAAAAATAACATTTCAGTGGCAGACGGTCAACTCTGTGTAATGAGAATGCAATACAAACTGTCATTTAATTTATTTAAATTTGTTGACCGGGAGTGTCCGACTGGATGAAGGTCCATTTTCAGCGGAGGCCTGGGGAGAAAAGCTCCACAGTTAAAATAAACAGACATTAGTCACATTGGATTACATGGCGATTAACAATTTAACATAGCAATTACTTACAACATATTTACAGATGAAGAACATAGTACATCAGTAGACAACTAGAATCTTTATCTGTGAAGTACATAACAGACATTAACAAATGTTACAATGAGAAGTTTCTGCTGTATAATAAGTACTAGGCTTATGAGCATCTGAGCTTGCTATAATCAAGCTAGTTAGTGGAGTGGAGTGGAAAGAAAGGTAGTGGTTAGATGGGGTGGGTGATATTAGAATGGGAGTTGCAAGGGCATAGCCAGCATGTTTTTAGGTGCGCTTTTAGTAAAGTTTTGAAGTGGGTGCATGATGGTACGGAGGTAATTGTGGGTGGAAGGGAGTTCCATAATTTGGCTATGGTGCAAGAGAATAGTGCTTCACCAGCAGAGTCATTGGCTTTAATGATCTGCAAGTGATTTTTATTGCTGGATCTTAGTGGTCTGGTGGATGGTTTACTAGTTTGTGGGCGAGTGAGAGTTGATACCACTGAAGGAGGTGAGGGAGTTCAAGCCAGCCCAGTTCAGCAAGTGAGAGACAGTGGCGACTATGGTAGGATGCCCCTGTGGTGAATTTGGCGATTTTGTTGTAGCAGGTCTCTAGCTTGTTTAGATCGCATTGCCTTAGGTTGGTATATATTGGAGAGGCATAAAGTAGGGTGGAAATTTGCTATTGAAATCTTTGCTGTTTTGGTGAGAAATTGCTTATTTCTGTATAATGCTCCTAGTTTTTTGTGGACTTTATGGTCATGGATATGTGAATGTCAAATTTTAGTTTATTGTCTATTTCTACTCCTAGCAATTTGGTGTATTCAGTTGGGTATATAGTGTTGTCGTCTTTTGCTGTGAGGTTAAAGTGAGAGTAGTTTTGGGTATGTTTGGTGGGTTGGAAGATGAGTAGTTTAGTTTTGTTTGGGTTGAGTATTAATTGGCATAGGATAACCAAGTTTCAGCAGAGGAAAAGGCTTCCTGTGAGACTTTTTGCAGTTTTGGTAGGGACTGGGCTGAGCAGATGATGGTTGAGTCATCTGGGTATTGTATGAGTGTGCCATGTTTGGTGGCAGAGGCTAGATTATTGGTGTAAACAGAGAAGAGTAGGGGTCCAAGGATGGATCCTTGGGGAAACCCTATGGAGATACATAGTTGGGGAGATATGTCATTCTGCCATACAATGGATTGTTGGCGGTCAGACAGGTAACTCTGAAACCAGTTGGTGACTGATTGTGAGAAGGATAGGTTATCGAGGACAGAGATAAGTTGTTTGTGTGGGACCATGTCAAATGCTTTAGATAGGTCTAGGAAAGTAGCAGAGGAGAGATAGCCATTGTTTTTATGCTGATGGATAGTGTTAGTAAAGGAGAGTAAGGCAGTGGTCGTGCTATGGTTTGGTCGGAAACCATGCTGAGTACTGGAAAGGAGGTGGTTAGTAAGGAGGTAGTCTGAGACCTGAGAGTGTATGCATCTCTCTAGTATTTTGGAGAGTGGAGAGAGAATAGCTATGGGGCAGAAATTGGTTAGTTCTGTGGAGGGTCCGCCTTTGTGGAGGGACAGTGTGGGAACGTAACTTTGACAGAGATCAGTTAATCAAGATGGATACTGGGTAGGCCAGAGCATCAGCTGCAATTTGTAGGTATTCACTTGGGAGGTTGTCTGCTGCTAATTTGGTGGGTTTAAGTTTAGTTAAGAGTTTTTTAATATGAAGCAACAAGATTTTACAAAAAAACTATAAATCTGAATTACATCCAGAAGACAGACTAGTTCCCAAATATTCCTACTGTACTGAACTATAAACAAGAAATTGAAAAATTAAACTTACCTTCCCACAGTGGCAGCCCAAAGGAATATGAGTATCTATGTGGTGGAGGGTATCAAATGAAGAAAACCTTTCCTTTGATCTTTTTAAATAGCGTAGGTAACTCAGTGGAGGCATATCCAAACCAAATACAAGAAAGACTGAACTAGTAAAAAGTTGAGCCAAAAAGGAATAAAGTCAAAGGACCAAATTCACAAAATGGCTAAGTCATAAAATGCCAGTTCCCATTTTTTGTGATACTTTTTTCACTATTTTGTTTACTCCAGAACATGTAATACTCTGAAAAAAACAGCTGATAAATATCAGTGAATTGTTCAGCATGGAGAACATTCTAGTAAAGTAAACATCTTACAGTACAATACAATGAAAGTACCACATTCGAAAGCAGCTAAGTGAATACATGTACTTCTTCATGCATTATTGATATGAATCAGGGGCAGCTCGTGGCATCGGACTGCAGCCCCCTCAGCAAAAAAAAAGAAAAAAGTACTTTTTTGTTTAATTATTTTTTTTTACTGTCTCTGACAGTTCAGTTGATGACTCTGACTCGTCTTTCAAGTTCCTGCGCACTTTGACCACCTCGGGTTGCGGCGGTTTTAAATAAAGACGTTTTTTTTTTTCTCTTTGTTTCTGCTGCAGCCTGGGGAGCAAATTAAGACATCAGTGTGATGCCCAGCAGTCTATGCGGTTTGGAACCGCATAGAATTGAAAGGGGTTTGGACTGCCATCGCGAGCATTACATGGCGTGCTTGGGCTAAATGGCTGCTGATTGGTTGTCGCTCTCTTCCCGGGCTTTATGTGCTGGGAAAAGAGCGAGAAGCAAACAGTTGCAGACAGTTTTGGTTGTAGACTGATTTGTGAGTCACAGTCAAGTGAAGGATTTGGATTTCTATTTTTTTGGCGGCCTATATTTGTCAGCTAATAGCTAGTACAGAGAGTTTTCTTCTTGGTGGTATGTGTAGTATTTTTTATTGTCCCAGCCAACTGCATATTTTTTAATTGTCATTGTTTGTCATCATGAATCTCAAGGTAAAAAGAAACCAGTATTTCTGCTAATTACACATTTTTTGAGGGAAAGTTGCATTAACTTATTTAATTTTAGGAATTTCTTTCTCTCCATTTTGTTTTTTTTTTTTTTAATATCAGCCATTAAAAAAATTCTTTATACTTGTTGAGTAGTGAGTTCTCTCTGTACCCGCTGCAGTTTGCCATGGCAGTGGTACATGAAGTACTCCTCTGTGTGTGTGTGTGTGTGTGTGTGTGTGTGTGTGTGTGTGTGTGTGTGTGTGTGTGTGTGTGTGTGTGTGTGTGTGTGTGTTTGCGTGCCTTTGACTTTGAAGGTTAGTGAAAGAGACAGTGTGGATTCAATAGGATATGCAATTCCATACACTTTGGAAAGGATGCTATTTTAAGTAAACAAATATAATGCTGCAGTTGTTGGAGCATATCTTTTGTCATACGTGCTTGCCAAGTGCTTGCCATGCCTGTCATATTTTTTCATAATTCAGCATTCCAAAAGCATCATCAAAGACTTGTTATAACTCTATAGAGAAAGTACTGTAGTAAATGATGCAGGCTCTGATAAATGAAATACATGCACTGCTAAGATGGTGGAAAAAAAATACGCTGGTTCTTATGATTTTAAGTAGTTTTAGTCTGGATTTTTTAAAAGTGAGCTATGTGTTCTTTTATGTAAAGGTGGAGAAAACAGAGATAGCTTAATTCCTACAAAGGTCAACTTTGCACTGGTGTTAGCCTGCAATATTACCGCTACAGATGAGTGAAGTGGAGCTATTTATGTCATCAGATGTTGTCATGTAGCATTTTAGTGACACCCTTATAATGCTGTCACATAACATCACAGTATCCAAATGTTGCAATAACGCTTGTAAAATGAAGGTAACTATTTTACACTTGGTGTCTGATCATCATATATTAAACTTTTAAAATATGTTTACTTGCTGAAAACCTGTTTTACTAAAGTCAAGTCATTGCCATAATATAAAATTCAGTAGTCTTTTGAATTTTTAACATATTGTATTTGTCAAGGTCATGTCTCAAAACAGGTTATTTCAGCTAACTACACTTACCCAGTCAGCCCAGTATAGTTTGTGAGTGGTGTGTGTGTGTAAATGCCCCAGTTGCTATATACTGGTGGCTAGAACAAACTCATGGTGGTGTGGAAGGGAATACCTCAGGCTTGAACCCTGTACCTTGTATGCAGGTGTTAAAGACCTGAATTCCCTACCCACCACCATCTGTAAATAAATTGCAGATTTTTGCCTCATATTTGATCTGATCTGTTCCTCATAATATCTGTAGTTTCTAAATGCCCCAATGCTTGATATTTGATAGTGCAGTGGTAAAATTGTTACCTCACAGCTGCAGGTTCTCAGGTTTGATTCTTGGCTGGGGTGCCTTCTGTGTGGGGTCTGCATCTTCTCCCTGTGTTTGTGTGGGTTTGCTTTTGTGTCCTCCCATGTTACAAAGACATGTCTGCATTATTTCTTCCTGGGCCTCTGCTGGAATATTTTTTGTTCCAAGTCAGACTGTCCTGATTAACAAATGTTAAATAAAATTGACAGGCATTTGAATTTCAGACTTCAGGTTTCTGAATGTTTAACTCCTTACATATTTGATGGTGCAGTTGTAGCCTTTTTGCCTCACAGCTATAGGTTTTCTGGTTTGATTCTTGGCTGGGGTGCCTTCTGTGTGGAGTCTGCATCTCATCTCTGTGTTTGTGTGGATTTGCTCTGGTGTCCTGCCATTTTACAAAGACATGTGTCTACAGTATTTCTCCCTGGGCCTCTGCTGAAAATTGTTTTTGTTCTGTCAGAAGTAAAATTGAGTCTGAATCTCATCCCTGTGTTTGTGTGGATTTGCTCTGGTGTCCTGCCATTTTACAAAGACATGTGTCTGCAGTATTTCTCCCTGGACCTCTGCTGAAAATTGTTTTTGTTCCGTCAGAAGTAAAATTGACAGGCATTTGAATTTCAGACTTCATATTCTTCAGAAAATACATAGTAACACAACCTTTTATTCTAGCAATTTTCTAAGTTTATAAGATGAACATTTTAAATTTGTCCTTGTTTTTGGGACTGTATTACCCCATTATTGGCTTTGTTCAGGTTTTTTTGTGCTAAGGTTGACAGCTATGGCAAGAACTGAATTCACTGAATATGTTTGAGGGCTGTATTCCCTCATTACTGGGCTTGTCCAGGTGTTTTGTGCTAAGAGGTTGACAGCTATGGTGAGAACTGAATTCATTAAATGATATCCATTTAAGTTTCAGTCTTCCGCTCTTTCACAAAGCAGCTGATTTGGCGTAGTGGTATGTTGCTCTGACTGTTTTGCACAGGGACCTTGGCAGTAAAATGTATTGTGGTAACACAGCATTTTTCTTTCACAAAGCAGGTGATTTGGCATAGTGGTATGTTGCTCTGACTGTTTTGCACAGGGACATTGGTAGTAAAATGTATGGTGGTAACACAGCATTTTTCTTTCACAAAGCAGCTGATTTGGCATAGTGGTATGTTGCTCTGACTGTTTTGCACAGGGACATTGGTAGTAAAATGTATGGTGGTAACACAGCATTTTATTCTAGCAACTTTCCAAGATTATACAAGCAATGTTTAATGTGTCCCTGTTTTTTGGGCTTTTGACCCCCCCCCAATAAATTTGACTTTTTCCAGATTTCTTGTGCTGTGAAGATGAGATGCAGTTGAGTATTGAGTAGATTTTACAAGGAGCTGAGAGCTGCAGGGGAAGAGAAGTTTAGTGCTGCTTATGCTAAGTCAGCTTGCATTGTTAATAGCACAACATGTTGTGTACTTGCTTTTGATGCAGAAGGTTGTTGGTTCTACTCCCACAAGAGGTGAATGCTGCCGTACTGAAAAAGTTAAGATACTATGAGCCTGTTATCAGTTTGCCATCCATTTCCTATTGCAATTTTACTAGCTTATCATTTTTAATGTAATATAGGCAATTTATTCCTCAGGGGCATCAGACACATTATTTTTCGATGAAACCATGAAATATAAAGGTATTTGCTAGCAGCAACCTCTTCATTAGTTACAGATTTATTTAATGTGGAATTATTTAGATGACTTTTTTACTTCTTCAGAGATTGTGCATATTTACTGATAATGGTGGACTGTAGAATTGTGCATATTTACTGATAATGGTGGACTGTAGAATTGTGAATATTTACTGATAATGGTGGACTGTAGAAGTTTGAGTAGACTTTTATGATGTAGATGTTCTGAACTGGGCAGTTTTGTCATTATGGGTGCATGCATTTTGTTTCATTGTTTACTGGAAAGATGTTCTGAATTGGGCAGTTTTGTCATTATTGGTGCATGCGTTTTGTTTCATAGTTTACTGGAAAAATGTTCAAAACAATAGGAAGGTGTATCAAAGAGCACATGTATGTTTCATATGCAAGGGGCCTATGATTTGAAAACAGCCCAGAATTAATCTTTATCTGCCAGTGGTAAAATGTATTTTCTTTGAATGTGGGTTTCAATGCTGTTTCAATGAATGTGAGTTTCAAGGGCAGAGAAGTTTTAATGCTAAGTTTGTTTAGCAGATGTCTTAGTGTTTGTGCTGTAAAATGCAAAATAAAACTTTCAAATGAAGTCCAAATCATCATAGAAGTAAATCAGTATGCACATTAGTGTTTATGGTAAATGGAGTGAAATAGCCAAGTAATGGATCATTGGAATAGCTGCAGGGGGGGGGGGGCTCTATTCGACCATGATTTTGTGAGGGGGGAGGGTGGCAAACTTAAAGACAGCCCCAGCTGAACTATACCTCCCAACTGTCCAGGTTTTCAAAGAATGAATAGATTTTTGCTTCTTATTTTTGGTTTGTTCCTCATAAAATGTGTGGTTTTCTGGCAAATCACTTAGGAATTAAGTCACTAAATAATGAAACACTGAGTTTCAGACTTCATAACCTTCAGAAAAATGCATGCTAAAGTAAGACCTGTTGTTCTATCAACTGTCTCAGTTTATCCAATTGCAACTTTTAGTACTGTTTATATGTTCCCCCAATATATTTGGCCTTGTCCAGATTTATTGCATTAACAGGTTGAGAGGTACATGCAAATAAACTGCTTTATAGAATTAGGCATAGCCAAACCTCTCAACTGTCCCTGATTTTGGCTCAAAATGTTGCTCTTCCCCCTAATAATCCCCCCGCAAAATAGCAATTTTGGAAGAAAACATGGAGGGTTTACAATTAAGAAATAACTGTAATAATCAGTTATAGATTATTTTTATTTCAGAAATGCATGTAGATTCTTTTATTTTGTCAGCTGCTCAAGTTAGCAGCACTAATATTAAAGTGTCCCTTCTTTGACAGGTTCCCAGCTGTATTGTGTGGTTATTTTATATTTTTACATCACATTTTTGGTCCATTTTTCATAAAATTGTGTTTTATTTTGGCAAATTAGTGACAAATCATTAAAGACCGAAGTTAGAAAATAATGACAGACATAGAGCAATATTTAAAAATTGTCCTTATTTCTGGGCCTTTGTTCCACTTCTTTGTATGGCTTTGTCCAGATTTCTTGCTCTGAGGTTGAGAGGTATGACAAATGTGTCAGGGCCATCACAGTCAGCCAGAGACATTTCAAATTGTGACATACTTGTTGCACCCCACTCCCCCATGTAGTGACTCTGGATGTGTTGAAGCAAGGCAAGGAGTAGTTATGCAGTGTAAATGTGCAGAGTATCCCCCCACCCAAGGTAGACACACGTACTAGAGTGGCTTTTCATCTGTCCTTGATTTTTGCAGAATGGTCTGGTTTCTGTCATATTTTTTGTACTGTTGATTTATGCTTATTACTCAAAGTGCCTGTTGCTCTGTGTTTAAGTAGCAATACTTTAATGACCATCAGGTATTCTTGGCTGAGATCATAAGATGCAAGCAAGCTTTAATAAGCATACTGTTAAAGAACTGCCAACATTGAAAGCCTTTCTGTTGTTGCCATGTAGAGAATACTTAACTAGTTAATGTATAAGCCTTGGGTATTGAAATGCATATGACAGTTTTCATAATAAAGGACAGGATTACATAATTTTAAGAAGCTCAATACACTTGGAGACTTCCAGTCATCTCTGCAGGCTTTACCCGTAAACTAAACAGAATGCCAATCGTGTGGTCCATAACCTGTACAGTAATCCTTTTAAGCAATGTATCTTGAGCTTATTTCTTGTTTGCTTTTCATTTTTTACTTTGAGCATGTTTTCCCCATGAAACAAGTAGATAGTTGTCAGGCAACAGGTCTTTTTTTGGATAAGAAACATTTTTACAAGTGGGGGCATCAGAGATTTCTACTTTCAACATGTTACTTGGTACTTTAATAAAGCTGAATATACATTATAATTACAAGAAGTGGTTTGAGTTGAGTGCTGCTTGTTTTTCTTATACTTGATTTTGACTGGCATTCCATTAATGTATTTAAAACGTAATTTATTTTTTCATGCCTCACAACCTTTTTGTTTCCATCTAGATATTAAGTAAGCTGTCATGCAGCCAATATAATGAAATAGTTTTATTCTTCTACACTTCATTTTGTCTTGATTAGACTTTCATAATGATGGTTTTGCACCCAGGGCAGTGTATTTAGTTAGTTTTTGTGGTTTTAAGCATAGCTCCTCCCCTTTCTAGCTGGCCACACCGCTTCCCATTGACCCCACCCATTCAGCTGTCTCCTGCAGCCCCTCTTTGATTTGAAGTCACCAGCCGCCACTGATATGAATATGAATACGAATATTCATAATATTTCAAATTCTGCATTATAGAAGATCAAAGCAGAAATGTTCATAAAGACTGTTATCCACTAAATTGTATGCACACTGTGAAATCCTGTGATAACAAAGCAAACTGTATATAGGGAATGATCTACCAAAGTTCAGCATGTGCATAATAACTTAAAGGCAAACATACTACAATATATATTAAGGTTCTTAGTGAACATTTTGTATTCACAATGCTATAGTAAAATTTTACAAAGCTGTATATGATATACATTGATACAAACAAAGCTTAGCAACATACTTGCGAGGGCAACCTTTCAAATGGATTCTCTAAGTTGGAGCTGAAACCATTTAAAGTGACATCACAAAACTTTGGAGAATGAACAGTCATCATTTTCTGAGAAGAAGAGTATTTTCATTTTATCTGTGCCTGGACAACCTCACGGTGAAAGTATAATATTAGGAGAACGGGAGCATCACCTACCATATCAGAGTGAGAAGGAAGCCCCTCCTCCTACATTAATTTCCTCAGTTAATCATTTTACATTTTGTTGTAATTTATGCCATGGCCTTTTCAATCATTTCAGATGGTAAAGATCCAGCATTCTTTTATTTATTTATTTTTTTTATTTTACATTTGTTGACCGGGCCAGTCTAGCTGGATATATGTCCATTTTCAGTAGAGGCCCGGGGAGAAAAGCTCCAGTAATTAAACACATTATATGAAGATAGACAATACAAATAGTAATGCGTAAAATTAGGGCTAATTAATACCCATATTACATATAAAGTCATGGTAAACACAAAGTAAAATAGGCAAATGTGTTAAGAAAGAAAACATCGATTTTTTTTTTTTTTTTTTAAGTATTACATCAGACTGTGTGCATGTCATTAAGGGAGAGCTAACAAGGCTATAAGGAGCAGAGATTGCAGGAATTTAGGAGGTAGAGAGGGCAGGGAGGTAAAAAAGGAAGTTAATCTGGGTTGGTGCAGGAGCGAAGCCAGTGATTATTGAGATGAGTTTTCAGCTGCTTTTTGAAAAGTGGAAGGGAGGACAAAGACAGGATTACAGAGGGTAATTTGTTACATTTCTGTCTTATAGTTTTGCTAATTTAAGTGTCAGATTTTTCTCTCTGTCTTGCGATAAGTTTCCTTTTATTCAAGTTTCTTTCCCTGCTGAAATTCTGATAGGGTTAATAGTCACCAGCATATCCTGGCTCTTTATTGTCCCTTAGGTTGAAGAATGTACTAGTTCACCAACACATTAACATTTGCCTTTGAAAGCTTTGTTCTGTTTTTGTAACTAATTTTCTTCTTGCTGGGCCTTATGGTCAAGACCTCCCTTTGCCTTCCTTCTAAACAAGTCTCCTTTTCATACCATCCTTTTTGGTAGCATCCCTTCATTTTAGCTTGGACCTCCTGTGAGATGATGCTTCCTTCAGTTTGTTTCTTATAAAATGGGATAATCTGTTTATCTGTCTGTCTGAAAGGCTGTTTATTTATTCAAGTAAGGGGTTCTGCAAAGCAAAGCGATATCTACAGGCTTCTAATTAAGGGTAAGAGGAAAAGAACAGTCTGAACTGCATAAGCCAAGATGAACATATTTAGGTAAAGTAGAAGTTAGAAGAATGTCAAGAAATATAAAACAAACTTTGAAGCAGAGCAGTGGAATAGAAGGGGATGATGAAAAACAGGAAGAAAGAAAAGGATACATTGAAGGAAAAATATAGAAACTGTAAGAGAATTGCTATTAATAGTGTAGGATGTACATGTTGCAAAAGGAGTCACAAGGGGAAGGAAGAACAAGATAAAATGTTTAGTATGATATGTTTGCATACTCAGATCCAGATGTAAAACTAGAAGAAAATAGAAGAAGAGGATGACAGTAAAAAACAGAACCCAGACAAGAAGAAAAGAAATAAATCAGTGTGCCCACCTATAATAATAGAATAACATAGACAGGTGAAGTAATTGAAATAAAAGAAGTAACTGAAAGAGAAAAAAGGAGAATGTAATACATAGAAAAGACAAAATAAAGATGTGAAGATCCAAGAAAAATAAAAGAATGGATACAATGTACCAGAATAAGAACATGGTAAAAAAAAATAAAAAAGTTATATAATAATATGCACATATAATCTAAGTGTTCTTTTTTAAAGTGTTCTGAGAACCCATTAAATGCTACAAAATAATGTGAGAAGTTAAAAAAATAAGTCATGTAATGACACAAGAAATAATTTCATACAATGTACAGCACTTGGATTTAAACATTTGTTGTACAAGAAGAATTCCAACAACAGAAAAGCAATATTGATGGATCGAGGGTTTTCATTTCATGTCAGTCAAAATTTCTCGATCAAGGAGGGCATCACCATTAAAATATGTAATTTACAGGAACAGGCTACTACACTGATAAACCGGTACACACTCCACATAATAGGATCAAAAAAGTCTACAAATGAGCAAAAACAGTACAGATATGCTAATACTCCACAGGGATCACAGTCAAATGCACAGCAAATAGGATGCAAGAGACAGAAAAAGATACCAGTCATAAAAAATGCCAACTAAGGCAGATAAAGCCACAAGAACACCAGTTTAATAAGAACTTTTATTCCAAAAATAAGCAAATAGAACTTTAACAGATTAAATGTTTACTCACCATTTCCAGCTTTATAAAGGAATCAAACCTCATTCTCTTCCAAAGTAATATGTTTTAAATAATAGTCAGCATCCTTGACAAATTAATTATTTACTTTTTTATTTATTTACAGTATGCACATTACCTGTTGTCAGCTGCACGGTGTACTCAACTCTTTTGTGCAGTTATTCAGACATTATGGACTTGACTATCATTTCTCAGCAAACTACTCAAATAATTGCAAACAGACTCACAAGGGGAAAGAAGAACACAATAAAAGATTAATATGATATGCATGCATACTCAAAGCCAGATATAAAACAAAAAGAAAATGCTGGAAGGAGATGGGAGTAACTTAAAGATGTGTGTGTGTGTGTGTGTGTGTGTGTGTGTGTGTGTGTGTGTGTGTGTGTGTGTGTGTGTGTGCGTGTGTGTGTGTGTGTGTGTGTGTGTGTGTGTGTGTGTGTGTCTGTGTGTGTATATAGGTGAATGCACAAATGGATTCAGAACAATTGGCTAATATACATTTTGTGTCAATAATTTCTAGTGGTGAAAATGGTTGAATGGACATATTTGTTCAGTGCTGAAGTTGGTTGAATTATGGATCAGTGAATATAAAGTGGGAGGGAGTAGTAATTGTATAAGTTTCATATGTAATGAAAGCTTAAGTAGTGGAGTTGAGTGGCAGTGTACAAGTATTTGCAGAATAGGGTTAGAGTAAGGGCTAGGAAATGTCACGTTTGCGTCATGGAGTTTGAGTGTTTCTTTGAATTTCTTTGTCTTTCTTGTATTAGGAAAAGGGTCTTTAATACCCTAATGTGAACTGCTGGTGTTAGGGAAAAGAGTAGGTGTACAGTTAGGGTCAGCACATGTCTCTCTTTATTCTACAGTGTTTCATCCGGAACTGCTGCTCAAAGCACAAAGCATAACACCCCCTCTCCTGGAATGGCCAGCACATCTGATCTGGCTGATACCAGCCCTCCTTTACTTAAACCACTGATTAGCACATTAACTGACAAAACTGAGATAACAGTTTCATTTAAAAAAATAACCGCAACAGTTTTACAGAAAATATTTACAGCAGCATTATTTACATTATTTTATGCCAGTTTCAGTTCATTTTGATATATCACATGGTGAAAATCTCAACTCTATGTTACTATATATATATATATATATATATATATATATATATATATATATATATATATTATAGGGATTCACTTTATAATTTTGAAATACTGAAATTCCGAATTTCAGTATTTCGAAATTATAAAGTCGAACACCCATAATCCTGACAGCACACAATCGCAAAGCACACAATCACGAACACATGCAAACCATACACCACACAAAACATACATTGTCCAACCCACACTACAACAAACAAAACACACACAAACACAAAAGCACAAACAAACAAACCTACACTACATGTTCATAGGTTCATAGGTTCATAGGTTGGTACTAGGCTATCAGCCCTAGGGCCTATACAAGCCTAGCCATAACAATTCCCTGGCTATTTCTTTCCACACTATTTACTTATATGTAAGCAGAGGGGCAAGCCCCCCGGCACCCCCCATGTGGGGGGCTGCACCCCCTACACTCCCCCTACTTATATATGCTAACTCCGAGATCGCACAGACACAAAAAAGAAATACACACCCACACATTTCACAGTCCCTCGCACACACACGCAAACATCACACATATACATACATCCACACATTCAGACACTCAAACTCTGACACATAACCCTTACAAAATACTCACTTACCTTCAATTGCACCTACATCCATACACGATACACTCCCAACACTGCACGTCACGTACCATAAGCCATAACTGCGAATTTGAGATATTCAAATTCGCGATTATGCACTTTTGTGATTTTCAGTTTTCGACTTTATGATTTTGAAATACTGAAATTCAGTATTTCAGTATTTCCAAATTATAAAGTGAACCTATATATATATATATATATATATATATATATATATATATATATGAAATTACAGAATTGCTACTCACCCCTACTTATCTTATAGTCAGTACAAACTATTCAACCATTTTCACTACTTGGTGTAAAGCATATATAGATAAATACAGATATAAATATGAACATATGTTTTAGTGCCATTTGCTTGAAAGAACAAAATGTTGAAAGTACAGATTTTTTTTCTTTTCTTCAAACCTTTACCCTACAATACCATTAAGACCAAATTTGTCTCAATAGTGGTAGCATACCTCTCAACTATACAGATTTTTGCAGAATGTCCATATTTTTCCCTCATAGTTTTGGTCTGCTCCTCATAAAAATTGTGTTGTGTTGACAAATCACTGGGATGATTTAAGGATTAAAATCAATAAATATTGGCACTCATTTGAGTTTCAGACTTTATATCCTTCAGAAAAATGTATGGTAACACAAATCCTGTTATTCTAACAACTTTCTAAAGTTTATAAGAGCAATATTTAAAAAGTGTCCCTATTTTTGGGCCTTTCCCCCCCCATTTCGTCAGACTTTGTCCCGATTTCTTGCAATAAGAGGTTGAGAGGTATGTGTGGCAGTGTTATGGAAAGGGTTTTTCTAAAGTAAAGTAACTTGCCCAGTCATCTTAGTAATATGTGCTAACCCTATCCAAATTTTATATTATGGGATTTTATCTGTAGAAAATCAAGTATTCTGGAGATTTGAGGATATTCTTGGACATTGTATGTATAATTACAGGGAATGTGGGGATGGAGGGGGCTTGCCTCTAACAAAAAAATTAATGTTTATTGTATTTTTCTTGTTTTCCCCTTTATTTGAGTTTTGAGCACTTTTGTTAAGTGCTTCTATTTTCAGTTTAGTTAATATTAGACCATAATCATATGTGTGTGTATATGTCATTAAGCACGCTGATGACATAGTGTACCATTCTTTCACCACAAAACCACACTGTCAGAACTTTAAGTCCACTTTAAAATCTATACTCATGTCTCAAAGTAAAAAAAAAAAAAAAAACCTAGCCATGAGTCCCCAAAAGGCAAAAGTAATGTTCTTTGGAATCTCGCCAAAACTAACCAAGCTACTGCCACTGCCCATACCTCTAACACACGCCACTCGACAAACCAAGTATGTCATCTGAATCTCTCTAATACTTAGGTGTTACCACATGTCTCAATTTCTAAGGGAGAAATGTAATTGGTAAGCATGTTCTACAACTCCAGTTAGAGTATGCCCTGCCATTACTGGTCTGTTCCTTCAATAAAAACATCTAACGCCAGCAAGCCCTCACAAACAAAATATGCAGATTTCTTCTACTATCACACAGACATGAGCATCACCGTGGCACTCTTTATCAAGGCAAATTAATCCTCATAAAGATGAGATAACAGATCTACTGCTACTACTCTGCCTTAACCACGAATCTTCTATAGGGAATCCTCCACCATCTCAGCAACAGGCTAACCTTTAAAGAGATCCCATATCAACTTTGGCAATAAACCAGCAATATAAAACTGCTTCTTAAAGCTAGAAAATCACTGTCTTCCACATAGCATGCCTTCTCTGTGCTAGCAGCAAAACCGTGGGACTCACTCTGCTAACCACCATAACCCATTCATATACAGTACATTCAAAGAGCCACTTCTCACCCGCCAATGAAGGAAAGTCACCTGTACATGCTCCAAACATATTGCCTAATAACAAAAACTCTCCTAACATCTTCCTTCATTGCTAAAATGTATTTAACTTGCAAATTCACAATTTTAAACCCAATTAAAAATATGAACAGTATTCCAGGAGACCTGCACAGAGAATCTAACCAACATACATTCCTTCTCAATTAAAAAAAAAACTACTTGGTCCAAGTGGTATTGCACCTGCTACCCTTTCGCCTATTATTTCCCCTGTTCTACATGCTCTTCTGTCTTGTATCTATTTTGTAAGTCTTTACAGCATTTTACCTGTTTTAAGAATTACTGTTTGTAACAAGCAAACTTTAGTTTCTGGTATTTGTAAACTATTGGTGATATATGTTTAATATATTTTATAGTCAATGTCAATTTATAATGTGCTGCTAAAAAAGGGCCTCAGCTCAAATTAACTATCACGGAAAACAAATAGAAATAAATAAATAAACTTAGCTTTCTACCACACCATAATCTCTTCTATCTTACTCTAACCTTCTCAACCACTAAACTAACCCAACCCCAAATCCCTGTCTGAAATCCACCCCTTCATAGCTAACTAACATCTACTCCCTTTGCCCCTGTATATCTGTAGATATGCATATAACTGAGTTTTGCTTCTGTTCTTATTTTACTACTGTATATATAGTGGGATTTTCATACTTTCCTTGCTGTTAACTGCATAAAATTGCACCTCGAAGAGCCTACAATGTACTACTACATATGTTTCTACTTTTTAGAATTATTGTTCTACCTGTCTTTGTTGTACTGTAGCATCCAGGCTGCTGCTAGAATTAGTTCAAATTTGGATCAGTCTACTATCCTGGTCAACCAACAAACAAACGCACAGCTAAATAAATCACATATTATTTGTAAGGAATCTTGTGCTCAGACCAAAATATTTCAATTTTTTTTGCAGTGCCATTCCTATTACATACCTGCATACACCTATGAAACATAGATTAAGCATCCCGAACAAATTTAATATCTTCTTCTGATAAGTTAATCTAGTCCAGCATTGCACCTGTATTTACAATTCAAATTTTATGTCTGTTTAAATCCAACTCTTCAGTTTTCTTAGTTCCCTGAAAATTTGGTGTAGTCCATTTCTTTGTGATTATTGTTTTTCATTTTATATAGGGATGACTGATTAGTCATTAAAAAAGGGATTTATGAACACAAATGTAATGTTATTGTCAAAAAGGAGGTAAATGCTCTGTTCAGGCACAGTATAACCTGTAAAGAAAATAAGAAATATTATTTTTTCATTTTAGAACAAGTGGTTAGAAATCCTAGAGGTGTTCCCTGGGAGCAAACTTTAGTATACAGGGAGTTGCTCTGGCAGATACGCTTAAATGCAAGTGATAAGCCAGAGTTGAATGATGTTGCTTCCATCACCAGAGTATTAAAATTAAGGGCAGCTAAGTTGTGGGTTTTCTTAATGTCTACTTGGACATCATTTTTTTTTAAATCTTTGGCAGATAATTTGATATGAATACATAATAGATACTTTAATCATTCAGTCACTGTTTTTTTATCCTTTATTTATTTATTAATTTTGAATATGCCTTAATAATGAAATAAAAATGTAAAATGTAAGCTAAATAGGAGGCAAAATATTTCCCAGAATTCAATAAAATCCATGTAGGCTCTGTGTAGAGTTTCCATGGAATGTACCCATGTACATGGCCATAGTTCCCCCTCGGTAGCACTCCATGCATATTAATCATGGCGTGCTGCTGCGGGAGAGCATAGTAACAACAATATTGAACCCATGTAGGCAGATGTGTTGAGGCTGGTAAGATGTTATGTACATGATGAAGCTCCCTGTAATGTTCCCTGCTGCTGTTGAAATGTGCTGTGAATTAATAGTTTGTGTTTTAAATGTCTAATTTTTCTTGTTTTTTTTTTTTTTTTTAATGTCCGTTTTCATGGTACACAGCACAGCAATGCCAAGCCACACTTACACATAGACAGCTGGCACTTGCTAGACATCTAAAAATAGAAACTGGATGTAATTAATTAGGATACCTTTTTTTTTAAATGTTTTGTTTGTTCGGCGCAGCTCGGAGAGCAGCAGTGCCAAGCCGGGCTTGCACATACACAGCAGACACCTGACAGACATCTAAAAATAGAAACTGGATGTAATTAATTATTTATTTCTGCTTTTGTTTAAGCCCATTTGCATGGCACACCGAGGTACCTTAGCATATGTGAAGGCACACTAGCTTGTACGCTATCCAAGTAGCTAAATGGGTAGAGTGACGGTCTAAAGCTTCATAGATCCTGGATTAGAGTCCTTTGCAGATATACCATTTGTTTAATTTAATCTAAATGTTTGTTTAATTTAAAAACATATATTTTACATTTGGAACAGTGGCATGGTACTAAGCACTGCTTAAACCTAATTCATGGCTACTACTGTTTGTGTATTGTTAAGCTTCGCTAAAACCTCAGTTGTGCAAGTTTTTTGTGATGCTCAGCTCCACTTCACTGGTTTTACAACGCTAAGTGTCACAGCACTTTTTTGAATGTAGCTGAGTGATGTGTAAGGCTGGGAAAACAGCCTATATTAAGGGCAATAGGCAGGAATTCCACAGCATTTGTTGGAGTCTGTCAGTACGCCAGGTGGTGTTGGAGAGGGTGCACGCTTTTGAGTGCAGAGATGGGGTTTTGTTGGGCTCCTCATATGCAATTATGAACCTAGGTTGCTGCAGGGCATTTACCAGGGCTCAGAGTGTAAGGCTCAGGCCTGGGATCGGTTGGCCGGGGATCTTAGCAGTAATAATGGTATGCCCCACACTGGTGAATAGTGTTGTCATCCCTATGATAACCTGAAGCATAGAAAGAGGGGATCTTTGGACACCTGGGTCCAAGAGTCAAGGGCCAGGCATGCCACAGACATATGTAAGTATTGTTTCCAGTATTTTACTAAAATGCAAGCTGAATCTGTGCAAAACTGGTATGCATAATGGTGTGCTTCTCCCCAACAGCAGCAGCTGAGAGGGCTTGCAATGTCCAGTCCCATGCCAGGTGCCTGACCAGGTTGCACTGTGATTGTGGTAAGTACGGATATATTATGCTAACTGTAGTGCAATAAACAATAAAGAATACAAAACTGTACTGCAATAAAGAATAAACGATAGAGACTGTAGTGCAATAAATGAACAATAACAACTGAATTTCAATAAACAGTAAATAATACCAATAACATTAAGCAAAAAGCTGTACAACAGGATTGTGGTGTCATAACATAATTGCACTAGAGCTCTGTGCATTGTATGTGTACAGTAAGGTTGCTGCAGTCAAGTGTAAAACTGTAATAGCTGTAGAATGCAAAAGTAATGGCCTGAAAAATGTATTGCTCAACTCATAGTATGGTTCAAGGCTATCTCCAGGCCAGTGTCAGTCACATAGGTTTATAGGTTCATAGGTTGATACTAGGCTACCTGCCCTAGGGCATTTACAAGCCTAGCCAGAGTGTGTTTGGCTTTCGCCACCCTTCTCAGATTAGTTGACTGTGCCTCTGTATAGTAGGTCACAGAAGATAGCTCATTTAAGGTTAGTTTACCATGCCTCTGTCTAGCAGTGACACAGAAGAGATCCCGGGGGTAAATTTACGATCTCCCATCCAAACATCAAGATTCTTCTTGAAGATGGTCATTGAGGGGCTCTGTCTGACATGGATTGGGATTTTGTTCCAGAGTGAGGGGAGCCTCTGAGATATGAATATGTCCCTCCAGCATGTTCTATTTATTTCTGTGCTGAGGTTTAAATCACTGGAGCGTGTAGTTCTGATGGATTTGGATTTCTTGAGGTGGAGCATGTCCATTAATTCTGGGTTGGACATGGCTTTATACGTCAGGCACAGATCGCCTCTGAGTAGGCGATAAGCAACTGAGTAGAGCTGGAGTTTCTTTAGCCTAACTGCGTAGGGCATTTGTTTGAGTCCCTTGATCCTCCTGGTGAGGTACTTTTGGGGTCTTTCTAGTTGTAGCAGGTGTCGGGTAAGGTACATCCCAAATGGGGCATTGTATTCAATTATGGGCCTGATGAGTGATGAGTAGAGGGGCACAATGACCTCTCTTGATCTAGATGTGAACCCCTTCGTGATAAGGTGGGCTATATAGAATGTCTTTCTAACCACTTTGGCAATGTGATTGTCAAAGGAGAGATTGCAATCTACTTGGGTCCCCAAATCCCTAATTACTTCTTCCGTACTTAGTGGATTACCACCTATGTGGTAATTTGTGGGCACTTTGTTTTTCCCAAAGGGGATGACTATGCACTTTTTGGCATTTAGCTTTAGGCCATGGCTCTGGCACCAGTTATCCGTCTCTGTGAGACCTTTTTGGAGGATGCTTGTGTCAGCTGGCGAGTTGATTATGGCCCCCAGTTTGCAGTTATCTGCAAACTTTGTCAGCCATAATCCTCCTGTGTTAGACTGTACCTCAGAGAAATATGTACCGAACAAGAGAGGTCCCAGGACTGAGCCTTGTGGGACGCCATTTGTAACTGGTTTAGAGTCTGACATGGCACCTGCAATTCTGACCATGTGGGTTCTATCCCTAAGCCAGTTTGCAACCCATCTTGTGACATAGGGGTTGAAATTTAAGCTGGTGAGCTTATTTATGATGCCTGAGTGGGGTATTGTGTCGAAGGCTTTTGCAAGGTCAAGGTAGGCTGCGTGGACTACCTTCCCTTTATCTATGGCCTTGGTGAATGTTTCAAAGAAATTGACCAGGTTCAAGAGGCAAGATCTGCCCTTAACAAAACCGAATTGGGTAGGATCCAGTGTTTGGAGGTTCCCAATGTCTTTGTTTATGAGTTCCATGATGATACGCTCCATAGCTTTGCAGACCAGGCTAGTTAGGCTTATAGGGCAATAGTTTCTGGGGTCCATTGTGGCACTACCTTTATAGAGTGAGACCACTGTTGCTGTATGCCATTCTTTGGGTACATATCCTGTTGTAAGGCTGAGACTGAACAGTGATTTTAAGTGAGGGTTCAGTTCTTCTTGGAGCTCATGTAAAACACAGCCCGGGACACCGTCCAGTCCCATTGATGTTGTGTTTTTTGCTTTGGAGAGGGCAGCTCTCACCTGTGCATCTGTGATGGCAGGGAGGCTACAATCTGTTGGGATAGTCATTTGCTCATTTGGGGGGAGAGAAGTTTGCACTGAACCTGTCTGCCAGGATGTTGGCAATGTCTGTGGGTTCAGTGTATTTTTTGTCATTTTGCACTAACTCAGAGCATATCTATTCCACCCAGGTTTATGACATAACTAAAGAAAGCCTTGTGATTATCTTTAGCGTCTTGTGCAATTTTTCTTTCGAAGCTAGCCTTAGATGATTTTATGAGGGATCGTAGTTTCTTGCTAGTACTGATCAGAGTTGCCTTCCCTTTCAGGGATTTTGCTCTAACATGTAGTAGCTTCCTCCTTCTGTTGTACAGCTTATTTATGGCTGGGGTCCACCAGACAGGTCTCCTGCCTTTGTAGGAGTGTGTCTTGGTTTTATTTGGGATAGCACAATCCATGCATTCCTGTAGGTATCCATAGAATGCATCTGTAAAGGATTCTGTGGTTTGGGCCGTATTTTCCACTGGCCCTGGGGCTTTGAAGGATTCCATCTCAGTTTTGAGAAGTGGGAAGTTTGCTTTTGAGAAGTTTTTGACCGCGGTTTCCTTTGCTGGGGGTGGGGATAGGATATGGATGTCCATAGTGATTAATTTATGGTCAGATCTTACCAATGAGGGGTATACCTCTGGTATGGAACATAGAGTCCCCATGTTGGTGATGATCAGGTCCAATATGTTTTCCCCTCTTGTGGGAGTGGTGACCAGTTGTTCCATAGCATTTGAGTTTATAAATTCTAGGAACCATTGGGCTAGGGTGTTGGGGCTTGAGTAGTGCTCCCAGTCTATGTTTGGGTAGTTAAAGTCACCCAATATAATGGTGTTTGGAGAGACCGTCATATTCTCCAGTGTCTTCAGGAAAGCCAAGTGGGGTTCCTGAGTTTGGGAGGGTGGTCTGTAGCAGGCTACAAACTGGAAGGCAGTTTTGCCTACTGTTAGTTGCACATGGATGGTCTCAGATGCTTCATGCAGTGCCACTAGCCTGGAGGTATGGGTATCTTTGATGAATATGGATACTCCCCCTCCTCTTGTGGTTCGGTCCAAGTTTTGGGGCCAAAAAGCATGGTATGAGGTATAGCCTGGTAGTGCTGGGGTGCTCTCAAGAGCCTTGAACCAGGTTTCTGTTACTGCACAGATATCGATATTCTCCATACTGAGGAGAGCCTCGAGTGCATGCATCTTGAGGTTTAGACTTCTGGCATTGTGCAGCATTACCCTTAGTTTCTTTTTCCTTGTGTTGTCTAAGGAGGTGGGTTTGTCTTTTGAGCCTTGCCTAAAAAAAGCACTGTGGGGGTGGCAAGAGCCTTGGCCAGTATTCAAAAACCCAGGGGTGAGAGGTGCAAGCCATCCCTAATGAAGCAACGTGGCTTGTCAAGCATGCCATCCCAGGCTGACAGACACTGGATCCCCTTTGAGTGACACTAATACTTTAGCCAGTTGTTGAAATTGAACATTTTGTCTTTATACTGTGGTATCATTCTTGGTGAGGGTAAGAGGCTACTCAAGGTCAGGGTCATATCGGCCTGGGCCACATGATCAGAGAGCTCCTCTATGTCTCTTTTTATGTAATCCAGGGAGGTACGTCTCAGGTCATTCACACCAGCATGGACAATGATGGAGTCATATTTGTACTTGCTTTGGAGTGACCTGAGTGCTTGTGTTATGTGGTGGATCCTGGCACCCGACAGGCAGCTTACAGTGACCTTCTCCTTGTTCAGCCTGGTGAGAAGGATGTCAGTGTGTCTGACAATAGAGTCACCTATTACAAGTGTATTAGGTGTGTTGTTTAGCCTTAAGCGCTGTGACTGTTTGGCACACTGACTTTGTGAACTATGTGATATGTGGGTATTGTTGTGGGGTAGCAGTTGCTTGGATGTCTGCTTTGGAAGTTCTGTTGCTTGGGCAGATTTTTATTTAGAGTCTCCGAGTATGTTTTTGTGTGTTTATGTGTTTGGTTTGCTGTTGTGATAGGTCTATGTGAGACTGGATTTGTGGTGTGTGTGATTACATTCTCCTCCAGACTGACTGTGCCAGTACTATGTTGAGACAGCTCAGCCTCCAGTTTGGCTATATAGTTGCATCTCTCACATATATTTGAGGTTGTTGGGAAGAGGAGAGGGTGGTCTGTGTACATAAGGCAGTTGTAACATTGCCTCAAGATTCCCATATTCACCAGTTGGACTGGAGAGTAAACCTGAAACTGACTTTTGGACATGCCAGAATAGTATAAGGATTTACTTTTTGACTTGATCAAAAAGGACCAATAGGGAGCCAAGTACTTAAAGGGAGTATAATGGGTGTAATGCTTTAGTTTATTAGTGCTTACTTATAAGACACTTATCCTAGCTACTGTTGGGTTTTTAGAAGGAAAATAGGGTGCTTACTTTGAGATTTGGAACAGTTCTAAGGGAAAAAGTGAAGAGCAGACTTTGTGGAGCTGGGAATAGTTTAAACTTGATTAAGCGGCGCTGTCCGATGCTGCGCTATGCGCAAAAATGTGCAAAATAGGGTTTTAAGAGAGGGGGATCAAGGAGTTTGGAAGTGACCCAAACTGGCCAATAAAACTACAGTTTCTAGGCAGTAAACACTCCCACAGGGGCAGGTAGGCTGTTCAGTGTTTACCACTGCCACTGATGAACACAGAGACTTCCCTTTAGCCCAAGCAAGCAATAGCTACCAAGAAACTTACAAACAGTTCAGAACAGCAAATCTGTAACTGAACTTTTTTTTTAAATTTCAGAAAGTGGGAAAAAAGCAAGATTGTTTTTTTTTTTTTTTTTTTTTTAAAGATAGCAGAGATACACACGTAGCAACAAGTTAGAACAGTGCAATGAATGACCCCACACTTGACTGCTAGGCCAGAGACAGGTAAAATGCATGTTTTAAGAAAAAAACGATTTTAAAATAAGTGCAACACAGGAAATGCAGTAAACAGGCTCTAGATGTGTTCTAAATACAGTTCCTAATACATATATCAAGTTTAGCAAGCTGGAAAATGCCAAAAAGTAGGCGTCAATGTGGAAATCTTAACAAATAATCTGAAGAAAAATACTTAAAATCTCAAAAGTGGCTCCTTTTTTCTCTCAGCATTTTCTCTTCTTGGTGGGTGCTTCACCAACAGCCAAGTGTGAAAAGACGCCAAAACCACAAGGCAATCGGGCTTTAAGAGGGGGGGATCAAGGAGTTTGGAACTGATCCAAAATGGCCAATAAAACTACAGTTTCTAGGTAGTAACCACTCCCACAGGGGCAGGCAGGCTGTTCAGTGTTTACCACTGCCACTGATGAACACAGAGGCTTCCCTTTACAGAACATAATGCTCTTCTTTTCACCCACTCCAGGAACAAAAGGTATATGGGTGAGGTAGCCCACTTTATGAGCAGATACTGTGTGTAGACTTCACAGATAATAAGCACCAGTACCAGCAAAGTGTTAAGCAGCATTGTGTTTTCCTAAATAAATCTGACTTAGTATTTGCATTAGTAAAATAGCAATACCTATTGGTCACTAAATAGTTTTCCATGGTGGTTGAGCTGGTTGTTTGTTTTCTTCTTAATAATTGCATTATAGCTGTATTCATTGCATGTCTATTTTAAGTTGCTGCAGTAAATTGTTACATTATTTGCAGATATCCCCTGCAGTCACAGTTTTTGGGTTCTACTCCCATGCTTGCCAACTAAGGCATGACAGCTGTCCAGTTTACTTAATGTATACAAACATACTTTTCAACTGTCATGATTTTTTTGTAATTAAATTACAACTGCCTAATCTGTCTGTTCCATGATTACCAGATAAATGATTACCTGGAATGCAATATATTTTCAAATCCATTTACAGAACACCTTGGTAGTTATGTAAGTTCACATTATGTGAAACTGTTCCATGTAGTTGTGTACCTGCATTTGTTACTGCTTAACCCATACTGTCCCATGTTAACAGCTTGAGAGCTATGTCCATGCAACATTAGTTGTAGAGGAATTGTAGTCACTGTACTCACAACTGGCATTGCACCCCTGTAGAAGTATGTAGTAGTACTCTGTGTAGTAATATCACCTGCAATGTAACTAATGGTATGTTTTCTCTCTCTCCCCACCCCTTATCTTCTTTAATTTATTATTGTTATTTATTATTATGATTTAATATTAACATATTTTGTTAAACTAACTGTTTTATTGGCCTTATGGTTTAATTCATACTGGTTTGCTGTTAACATATTTACTGTTATGTTACTTAATGTTGTGTTACACATAATATACCTTAATATGTATTTGGATTAATTAATATTAATATTATGTTCCATTCTGTTAATACTAACATTGGTTTGGTTATTACTAACCTTAACTTATTGTTAAAATGACTTTACTACAGCCTGTCAAGGTTGGCCAGTTCCTCGTGATCCACCCACCTTGTCTCCTCCAGCCATGGGGCTCGGACCCAGCACTTCTGGAACCCAGCCTGGTGCTGCCCCCTCTGCTGCCCCTGCACTATCTGTGGCATCAGGTAGCACCACCCCATGGGACGGGGATGGCCCCCTCCATGGGAGTGGTGGTGGAGGGGGGAGTTGTCACCTGTGACGAACTGCCAGGTTTGGTGCATGGGATCATCTACTGTGGTTTTGGATGATGCCTGCATTGGATGGAGAGCATGCTGGCCACCCTGGTGGGGCAGACTAATCCCAGAGCCCAGCTTCCACCACTTCCACCCTCAGGGCAGTGATGGAGCAATGTTGACAGTCCCATGGGTGGGGATGTGAGTCACACTACCTTGTTGAGGCACATTTCACTGAGATTCCTCAATAGCCTCCACATCCAAGGTGTCCACCCCCCTCTTGTGTCACACACCACCCCTGTCTGCTGTCTTCTCTGTCTGCAAAAGCTTCCTCATCTACCCAACTTACCTCCCCCACATGTACCTATGTCCCTTCCCAAACATTCCACTCTCACCTTAAAAAAAAAGAAATGAGCACCTGTCCCAAAAAAATAAATCGTCCCATACATAGCTCTTCATTTCACACACATGACCACCGGACACACATAATTTGGTCCAATTGGCTTAACAATGCAATTATCATGTCCTCGCCCCTCTCTCTGGGGGTGAGACTCCAAAGTCATCTACAAATTCTATCAAAGTGCACAGTTGTTGATGTACAAGAAATGGATAGCTATGGTTCTTTCCTACACCCCTTCCTGCACATGCCTACCTGCCTTTTACTATGTTTTTCCCCCTCCTTGCACCCAATTTCACCACTTTCCTATCTTCCCATTTTTTCTGTTCTTTATATATTTTTAGCACAATGCTGCATGATGTGCCGTGTCGCTCAGCTTTGTTTACTTCAGCTAAATGAAGCTATATTGATATATGTGTTTAAATGATAATAAAAATGCACAAAACAAACACCTGTCCCATATTTCATACCAAAGAGCATTGCACATGTAGACCACTGCATTAACCTGCCACACCACACAGCTGTTAATTAAAACAGGTGGTTTAAGCAAAACATAGTAATTGCAAGTTACACACATTAAGCATGTTTAAGCAGAACTGTGCACCGTGCTGTGTCACGCAAACTTGCTTAAAGAGTAATGGAAAAATCGGCAGTGTACCTTGGAGCCTGGTGTAAGAGTGCACCAGTAGAAAGCCAAACACATAATAATGGGATGTAAGTGAGGTCTCTAATAGCAGGTAAATGTCACCTTTTATCAGCAACATTTACAAATATACTTGCTAAGGCATTACTGGCAAAATACATGTTCATCTGGGACCCTGGTGCAGAAATACATCCATATAAAGCCATCCATATAATGATGTCTGTAAAGAAAGTATGTCACAGCGTGTATCCAAATTGCACCTCAGAAAAGTATATCCCAAACAGCCTCTACTGTTTGGGATATACTTTTCTGAGGTACAACCCAAAACCAGTGGTCTATGGCTGACCAAGTTTGCAGATGACTGCAAGCTGGGCACTATCATAAATTCCCCAACTGATGTGAACATCTTACAAGAAGGCCTTAACCAAAGTAATGACTGGTGCCAGAAGCATGGCCTCAAACTGAATGCCAAGAAATGCATCATTATCCCCTTTGGGGAAAATAGTGTCCCTACTAATTATCACATTAATAATTTACTAAGCATGCAATCAGTCATGAGGGACTTGGGCACCCAGGTTGATAGCAACCTGACTTTTGACCACCATGTTGCCTCCATTGTACAGAAGGCTTTCTCCATGGCCTACCTCCTAAATAAGGGTATTTCATCCAGGAATAAGGAGGTCATAGCATACTCCTCCCTTATCAGATCCATTATCGAGTACAATGCCTCCTTCAGTATGTACCTTGCCAAGCACATGCAGCAGTTGGAGAGACCACAGAGGTTCCTGACCAGGAAAACCCAGAGTCTCAAACACCTATCTTATACAGATAGACTAAAAGCCCTGTCCCTCTACTCAGTCTCATACAGACTGCTCAGAAGTGACCTGTGTCTGGCATACAAGGCCGTCTCAGACTCAGCCTTGATGGAGTTGCTGCATATCCCTAAGTGAAACTCCACTCGTGCAATCAACACGCAAGGTCTCAACCTGGTCAGTCACATTAATAGAACCTGTTGGCATGATAGATTTGTGTCCCAATGACTCCCACATCTGTGGAGTTGGCTTCCTCTCCATGTCAAGCAGAGTACCTTACTAGCCCTCTTTAAGAGGAACCTGGACAACTGGATGGGAAACAGAAAATATACCCTTGGAATCCCACCTGTGTCCCCACTGGACAGGGAAAACAGGTGCTGACTTTGTGAGAACATGGGTGAAATTCTTGGCTAGGCTTATAAGGACCTTGGAGCCAATAGCCTAATATTGTCCTATGAGCCTATGAACCTATGTATGAGTATACTTATATCTTGCAAATATACCTGCTGTAACAGTGACTCAGTAGTTCTATCTGTTAAATGGCTTGCAAGCAGTACATTTTGCTACATGTAGTCCTGGATTCAACTCCAATGGCGTGTAGTATTTTAATTGCATTATTGTGAAGCCACCAATTAATGACTGAGTTATGCACTCTTTATCCACATAATGCATTTCAAATCAAATGTCTGCCTTTCACTGATGGAAGTCACAGGCCTGCAGATAGGAACAAAGTTCACATATCCCTGTAGCAAAACTATAAGTGCATAAAGTACCATGTTATGCATTAACATGCATTCACAGAGGATTTTAACTCAGGTAATGCAAATGAGGCCCACTAATATCAGAGTGCAGTACACAATCCTTTCAAACTCACAGTGCAGATTAGCACAGTTGCACAACCAACATACACATACAAAGTCCCTGCTTGTAGCAAGGACTGCCAGCATTCACATTCCAAAAAAGTACCAGACTGTAAGACATGGCCTGGCAGTTGCCCAAATAGTGCATGTAATGTTATATTTATCCTCTATGTTGTTCAGGGAGACAACAAACATGTTGTCTACTACTCTGTTAATGATGCCATCGCCTAACATACTTACCTTAAACACATGCCTCAATTGGAGTGGAATAAGTACCCTCTCTCTGGGTCTGCAGCTACAACAAGGCTGACACAGCTCATACAGTTACTCCTACAGTTTGTTGTCCTCCAAATTGTTCACACTCTCTGCCTATGCCTATTACCTGCAGCAGCAGCTGCAGCCTGTAGCATGCACATCTCTATGTAAAAGTAGCTGCTACAGACCTGCCCTCTGAGATGACGTAGTCTTCTCACTCCAGTAATGTCCAACACAACATATCAGAAGGGGTTTCTATCTACATGAAGGCCTTATATCTTGTACAGTGGTTGCATGTCATTGGCTGATGATATGGCACATCAGCTGTGTTGGCTACAATTAGAATTTCAGAACCACAGATTGGTTAAAAGGCAATCACATGCTAATAAGAAGCATGTTAAAAGGCAAACTTGCTGGCTATGAGGAACCATTTTGGATGAGCCTTTCTGCACACAGAACACATTTGCAAAAACTTAGATATTCCCACATATCAACGGAGGAGTTTTGCACTCCAGCAGGTATGTAACCTTTTTGCTTACAAAAGGATGCAGATGTGTAAATATGCTTATGGGGAATAGGGATTACAGCATTAAGCCTTTCTTAGAACTGTGATAATGACATGTCATTGATCTCCAGATTTGTTACACCTACAGAGGATGTACAGTACATCAAGAGTGGAATGTTTTTTGTCAATGAGGCACAATGTTCTTGTGGGACTGTCCCTTTATAGTGGTTGTAATAGCACACTGCTATTTGTTTTACAATGTTGTTTTCACATAATTATCAGGTGGGATGCCCCTAGGGGACATACTGCAATACACTCCATTGTTGGGTGTATGACCATGCAGCAGTATCTGTCATGGCACACACTGGTGTAGCTGACTAATATCTTAGTTGTATCCACATGCTTAGGATAGTTGCACACTGTGGATATGACATGTGATCAAGCAGTGGATACTGCCAGCCATTCTGTTCTTGCTGTATCTCTACATAGTGTACTTCCATATATGTGATCCTGACATGTGTTCCCATTCTGTTGTCTTTCAGGAAACATGTACTCAAGACACAGTGCACCTTTCACAGATGCGGAGAATGATATTATACTTGAAGGCTTCCTGCAACACCATGAACTCCTACTGTCCAGAGGAGGAAAAACAGGAAACAGCAGATAGCACTGTGGGCTGACCTTGTACGTGATGTGAATGCCACTGGTCATCAGAGCAGGACATATGAGCAGGTTCGACACCATGCAAGAGACATGATCAATGCTGCACACAGAACAGCAGCAGATGTAGCTAAGATTCATGGTGTCACCAGTGGAGGGCCTGCAGTGGAACAACAACTCTCAGCCACTAAGGAATTCCTGGTGAACCTAGGCACACGCGACAGCTCCCAGGCATCCATCACACTTGGATGTGGGTGCCACAATTTCCACAGCAGAGGAGCGTGCAGGTAAGCTTAGTTTGATCACCATTGCAATACTGTAGCATTCAGTGTGTCAGAGTGTACATACTCTTACTTGGGTGTCAGGTCTGTGTTTGTTGTGGGGGAGGGGTTAACTGAAGTTTGAATCTCATGCTCAGATGTTGACTGATATAACAATTAATATAGTAGCTACTGTAAATGTGACATATATGGACATATTATCTTGTTGTGGTGCAACATGTGGTGGTACTGACATTACCTCTGCCCCAACTTTTCACAGGTCCATCAGGTATCAGACAAGGCCATGGTCCTGCTCCTAGTAATCACAACACTGTTTTGTTATAGATATCTGTTTAGTGCAATATAATCCCTAAAGTGTCATTCCAGGCCTGCGGCCTGGATTAGTGTACTATCAGCATGATTGGCAACTGCACAGATATCTTCTGACTGTACATATGTTAGAGTCATACGTATGTCTTGTAGCTGTGACCACACTGATAGATATGACAGTATTGTCAGGACATTGCATATTGTCATATGTGTCAGCTGTGCAGACTCTTTGCAGATGTCAACCATGTACCTCATTGTTGCTGATGAGATTGCTGTGTAAAGAGCTTTTATTTACAAGCAACTACAGCTGTTTGTGGGAAAAGTAATGTCCTCTTGTCCTACTATATGAGGTTGGGGCATCAACAGGTCTGTAATAGTGCCAACAGTGTATAGAGCTGTACATATATTGCAACATAGTACTCCAGATCATAATGGCTCAGGTATTAACGTACTGCTTTTCCCTTTCTTACCACAGGTGACTGGGGATGTTGGTCTCTGTCAGCTACACAACCTGATGTCTGTGTCTCCTCAGACTCTGATGATGATGGTGGCTACAGTGAGGCACAGGTGGGGGCTTTGGGGGCTGAATCTGTCCCAGAGGTTGACATCACTCTTCTGCCCTCATTGTCACTGCATGCAGTCAGTATGCCTACATATACTCAGTCCCCGGAGGCCATAGATATTGGATAGTCAGAGGGTGGGGACATTGAACAGGAAAGTGTGGCAACTATGGCTCCAGTGAGTGTAAACACTGGCCATAGCCAGAAAGGTGTCAAAGTTCTACTCATGTGGATTGATAGGGGTGCTCGTAGGGGGTCTGCTCCCCTTCCACCACCTGTTGCAGGTGTCACATCATGGGGTCACTCGGCATATGTTTGTGGCCATCATGGAGGCATATGGACATTCTGAAAGGAACTCCAGACATATACTCAGGGGAATGAATACAGCACAGTCTGACATTTGTGACTGCTTCCACCACATTGGTGACACCCTGGATTCATTCATGATGCAGTGGAAAGAAGGTGGGCTGGGACAATGTTTGTCTTGGACTGAACAGTGTCTGTGCTGGAACATGTGGTTGGAGTTGAGCATTGGCCTTATGGATGTAGGGCAGCAACTCCATCTGCTGAGGGTCCACATGGCCATGCGCAATCACTCTCCCATAGTGGCAGCACATCCAGTGCTACAGAGGGGAGTGTGCTGTCCATACCAAGACATGGCAGGGCATGGGCTCATGGTCCTGGGTGTTCTCATGGAGGACATGGTCCCATCAGACAACCGTCACCATTATCGGGGCCAGAGATGGTGAACTGTCAGCTCTACCATGCACGTTTCAAAGCTGTCCAACATACAAAAATGTAGGGCTAGCACTGACCTTGACTGTGTTCGTGCACACACTCACATACCACTGTCAAAATCAGGTCATCTGCAGACACACACAGCACATTTCATTGGTCCATCTTGCCTGCTTTCCTTTCTGGCTCACACACATACTTTCAACCTATTGGGTCAGCCTAGGCCTCTGGCACCCCCACACAACACCCTGTGCAGGTGATGATTCCTGTGCTTCATCCCTGTCATCCTTGTCATCGATGCAGGGAAATTAAGCTATGTGTCTGATGCACAGTGTGACTATATAAATTAACACATGCTTGTGCAATGTATTGCTGCTTTTCCATGCCACTTGTAGTGGTTGCAGACAGATACTATATGCTGACATTTGTAATGAATAAGCCACATAATTTTGTGTACCTTATGTTGTATGATGTTGCAATGGCTGTATCCTTACACAATGAAAGGTCTATCACAAACCCGTTTATGTTTCTGTGTCAGGATTATGTTGGGAACACCTATGGATACACAGTGGCAAAAAACAGAGATGTCACAGCACAGGATAGAACGTCAGCACAGAATAAATATGTCTTTAACAAGGTAGAGCACTATAGGTGCATGGCTCCATAGGTCCATATGTGTATAACAGGCTAACAAAGAGAATGGCATCATTCAGCCTACTCATGCATCCCTAACCTGTCAAAGGTCCGATACACTTGATAAGTGTCACCAGGGTTTTGGGAGCGAACACACTTACAAGCTGTGGTGCTGTGGATGACCCATCTTCACATTTCCTGTGTCTGGTACAGACATTTGTCTGACAACAGCTATGATTGTCATGTTCTGCATCATATGGTGTAACCTGAATATGATGTGTGCCACAGCAGATGTGTGCTTCACATCCAAGGGGGCTTGTTACATATATGGTGTACTGTTTGTGTGACATACCTTTCTCTACAGCAGGCAGTATTTGTACAACAGTGACAGTGTAGGTGTGTAGGTCGGGTAAGACGTGTTAGTCCTGTCATGGATGCATGGGAGGTACACAATAGGATCTGACACTTCCCTGTATGGCAGCCATACACATCTCCTACAAAGCATTTATGAGACAGACTATACATGTATGGTCATGACACGGACTCCATAGGACATGTTATCTGCAATGTGTATTGCAGTACCATAGAACCTGTGTGGCTGCTACAGTTGTAGGATATGCCTGTGTAGTGGCATAGCAAGGGTGCCATTGTACACAGTGATAGGAGTGATGAGATGAGTGCCACCTTCATTATGGCAATGACAGTCTGGGAGTTACATCACAGACCTGTCTGTTTATGATGTACAACACTGAATGCATCCCCACATCTCACTGACCACTGAAAGTCAAAGGCTACATTTCTACCTATGTCCATGCATCCATATCAACTGTGTGTGGCGTGTGGACACTACTATATTTCCCATGGGTGGATGACTTTCCAAAGGATAGTAATGTACAGTTGTAAACATGTAGTATTTGTCAGTGGCACAGACCTCAACTGAATCTGTGTCAGAGGCCATCATGGTTAACTGTTGGTTCTGTGTGGGATTTAGTGACAGCTCCTGATATGCAGTCACCTGCTAAGTAGGCAGTCAGAGGGCACTGACAGTGGCTGTGACTGCAGAGAGGGAATGGCTAGAAGGGGTATGCCATCAATGATGTCTGTGGAAATCCACTGCTGACTGGTGTCATTGCAGCTTAAGTCTCCCAGTGCTATCTTCACAGATTATGATTGTCAGATACTTGCCTACCCACCAGCGGACATAACACTCAGTCGATAACATACACAGTTTCCAGCAATGCCTGCTGGCCTAATATTATCAAGCACCTTGTCTGTCCATGACAGGTAGAGTGAGTAATATTCCTATCATCCATTGCATGGTGTAACAATCATTGGTGTCCACCAGTTAGAGTTGGTAGGCATGATTTGGCCTTGAGCATAACAGACAGTGTGTAGTCCAGTGTCAGGTGTACAACACTATTACTGCTCATATCCATGCTAACTCCTTTCATGACATTTCATGTCACATGACTCTGAGATCAGGGAACACTGCTTGGTACTAAATGTATTTATTTATTTATTTTACATTTGTTGACCGGGTTAGTCTGGCTGGACAGAAAGCCCTTTTTCAGCAGTGACCCAAGGAGAAAAGCTCCATTAGAGTATAATAATTAACAGTTTAGTGTACAGATTACACATCATATTCTAACAATAGAATAAGCAAAATACTATTTACAATATATTACAGTCAAGATTAAACAGCAGTTCAGCAGTAAGGCTTTACAGAGCATAGTATAGAAGTAAACTGTGGAGATGAGTGGAAGTAATACAGGGCAGTTTAAGAATCAAGAATAGGAGAGAGGGAGGAAGGTTGGAAATAAGAGGCAGTGGGAAAAAGGGGTTAGAAGAAGGGGCTAGACATAATAGGGATGTTATATAGGTAGAATTAGATTTGAGATGAGACTTGAGGTTGAGGATAGAAAACATGTGGAACTAGAGGAGAGAGAGGTATGTAATGTAGAATAGTATGAAGGTTAGAGGAGAGATAAAGAGGGATAAAGTGGATATTGTTTATGGAGGCTGACTGCAGTGGCAGTACCAGTGATTTTTGAGGTGTTCCTTTAAAGCTGCTTTGAATACTTTTGGGTTGGTAAGGGACCTTATCTCTTGAGGCAGTTTATTCCAGGACATGGATGGGTGGTAGCTATAAATTTTACATCCAGTTTTAGTTTTAAATACATATATTATATATTATATATTTATATATATATATATATATATATATATATATATATATATATATATATATATATATATATTATTATATATATATATATATATATATATATATATATGTGTGTGTGTGTATATATAATATAATATTATATATATATATATATATATATATATATATATATATATATATATATATATATATATATATATATATATATATATAATATTATAGATTTTTACAATATAATTTACAATGCCCAGTGACATAGTTGTCAAGTCTTGATGAAATAATCAGCACACAGATGGTGAGCCATAGTAGGTGACAATTTTACAGGTAGTCATGCATCCTGCCCTTCACCACATTACTAGTGGATATCTGCATGACAAGGACGTGAGGCTTACTGCAGCAGACTTGCCACCTTTGGCCAATGTGTGTCCACCTGCCACATGACCTAAGCATGTCATACTGTACAGTTATGTACCTGAAACACATGTCTGTGTTCACATCATGTTACACAACAACCAGTGTGTTGTGTAGTTGCTTCACAGGCATCGTATGCTTGTGAGGCCAACTTCATGTCAGCAAAGTTGAACAAGTCCTCTATGCATGCACGGGCATCCACATATTCACTCCAAGGTGTGCCTACAAACACAGTATATCAGGTTTTCAACCACAAGGGTGTGGCAGCATGATCCTATCTTTTCAGGACCTGCTGCCGAGATATTGGGAGTATCCCCACCCTTCTACTCCTATGACACACAAACACAACATGTGACAGATGTGACTGCATTTCAGACCTTGCTGCCATGGTGTCTCCAACAGCAGTCATTACATATGGCAATGACCATTATGCAGGGGTGGCCCGTGCTATTGGACTGCCAGACTGCAGCCCCCTCAACAAAAAGAACTAAACACAAATTAAAACAAAAAAGAAAAAAGAAAAAAAAAGTTTTTAAAAATTCGCGGACTTCATGCATGCGCAGTAGTCCAGACTACTGCGAGTCTATGCGCATGCTCCAGGCAGTCCGGCAGTCCTGATAGGGATACATGAGGAGACGTCTGTGCACTTTTAAAGTGCACAGACTCGCTGGGAAAATGCGTCGGGGCCGGACTGCAACACCAGCAGTCAGGAATTTCTCGTCAGGAGGTTTGGATCTCGGGAATCTTGCGGGTCTTTGCATTATTGCGCGGGCAGCATTTGGATGTACGTTGGATATTATGGACAGCCGGGACAGGTAAGTGTGTTTGTTTGACATTATGGTGCTTTTTACTATTTGAAGTTATGCTTATTTGTGTATGTATGATGCTTTTTACTGTGTGTATGTATGATGCTTTTTATTTGACATTATGGTGCTTTTTACTATTTGAAGTTATGCTTATTTGTGTATGTAATGTATGATGCTTTTTACTGTGTGTATGTATGATGCTTTTTATTTGACATTATGGTGCTTTTTACTATTTGAAGTTATGCTTATTTGTGTATGTATGATGCTTTCTGTTTGAAGGTGTGTGTGTGTGTGTGTGTGTGTGTGTGTGTGTGTGTGTGTGTGTGTGTGTGTGTGTGTGTGTGTGTGTGTGTGTGTGTGTGAGTGATTGACAGTGATGAAGACATAGGCTGCCAGCTTTAGCGACATTATCTACAGTCTGAAAAGTACACTCAAGCCTGGGCGTGTGATATAGATACTTATATTCTACAGAGGCATGACCATTTTATGGAGTTGTATACAGATATATACCAAGTTTCATTATCTTTAAGAATGTAGCTTCCCTGAAATGTAATACCCTGCCGCCCTGGACAGTGAATGTTTGTAGATAGCATGATGGATGCTGTACCGACTGGTCACAGCTGCAGAGGAGTAATCAGAATCCCTAAATCTAAAGCTTAAAAAGTGTACCCGGAGCATCCTTTGCTACATTTGCCATATGCTGTATAGGCCAGAGTCACTTAACTGTTAGAGAAATGTGCCATATGTTACATCTTCCTTTTTCAGAAAATAGCAGAGTTATATTTATTGTTCTGTACATTAAAGTTAACTTTATTCTATGTTCACTCTACATGTAAAAAGGATTCAGACTTTATTATGCACACTTTCAGTATATGCAGTTATTTCAATTCTTTGTATCATTCCTGGAACTATGTAAATATCTTTCTGCCTTTTTTATTGGTCTACCATAGCTGGAATACTGACGGCAGAACTGTTTTGGCATAACAGTTATTCAAAACTTTGACGTAACTTTTTGACCTCTGCTCATCAGCAGTTCCTTCAGGCTTTCTTTTGTTTCATTTCTTGTGACTCAGACTTGGGGCACTACTTTTCACATCACTGTGGACAGACCTGATATTTGCCACTTCAATGCTGTAGTTCTTTTTGAGTATCATGGTGTACTGCTATCCCTGTATGAGACATGTTTGGCTTGAGCAGATACTACTGTTTCTTCTGAGCTGCTTTTTGTGTGAAATACAGACAATCAATAATTTTGGATGATCATGCTGTCTGACTGCTACTGCTTCTGGCTGCCTTTCTTCATATATGATGAATCTTGACTTTATCTCTCTCTTTTAAACAAGAAATGTCTTCAGTATCTGTCATAATAAAACTAGGTTTTTTTATTGATTCTTCTTTTCCTATACCTAATGGTGATTTTCAAAAATGACATAGTTGAGTTGTGGGGGAGGATTGCATTTTAGTTTGTGTGCACAAAATGCAGGCGATTAATAATCTTGAATGTTCATACTCTCTGAATGCTACTGCTTCTGGCTGTGTTTCATAACTGATAAATCTTTACTTTACTTTATCTCCCTTTTCTAAAGAACAAAATGGCTCAGAATAAAACTAGTTTTTTTTTTACTGATAATGTTTTTCTTGTACCGAATAGTGATTTTTCAGAAAGTGTCAATGGTGTAAATGTAGGGGGAATTTTGCCTTTCAGTCCATGAGACTTAAGCAAAACACTGGTCTCTTAGGATGGAGTATTTCTGTACTCCAGTAAAGATAGAAGATGGGCCTCATAGCAGTCTGTGCAATTGTTCTCTAATGTTGTCATAATGTTTGCAGTTTGTATGACTTTTCCACTTGGTCATTTGGCTGAGGATAATGTAGCTTTGATGTAACATACTGAAACGTCTGATGTTCTGAAAATCTTTTAAACTCATAAGCTTGCATTCTGTGGACATTTATATGATGCAGTTACCCTTATGATTCCATTTCTTGAGAATATGTTGTAAAAAGTCTGCTGACAATATCTGATAATTTCGCAGCATCAGGAAATATTAAATTGTACTTTACACTGAATAGATATACTCTCATCAAGGAAATGGGTTGGCCCCATAAAAGATAAATAATTGTCTTCACCATAATCTAGTTTTTCTTCAGCACTGAATTTCTTGCTGTAGCTGTACTGACACCCCTTACAAAACAAAACATAGCAAGTGATTTATTTATGTCTCATAATCCTTAGAGTCTATTACACAAGATCTCCTCCTGAGAGGTTTTTACTGATTTAGAAAATAAAAAGTACATGCTATTGCAAAATAAAGCAAAGAATAAGATAATATTTATTTCTGATAAAATTGTTGCATTTTTAAAAGCAGGATAGAGAAAGTCAAGCGATTGATTGTAAAATTAAACTGAATGCCATATGACTGAAACCAAATCACAGAAAAAAAATGAAAATTCTCTAATATACATTTTACAAACTGTACATTCTCATATATATTTTTCCAAGGAGTCTACCTGCATATCCCCTTAGAACTATTTACTAATTCATACTCACACCAAGGTCACACAGCTTTGTGCTAAAAGAAAATGCATTGTTTTCTCAGCAAAATCAAACATATTTGTCTTCTGCAAGACTGCCTGACCTGTGAGTGACAATTTATTATTAGGCGTGTGGGGCACAGCTCATTACATGGAGGTACAAGAGGAATACAGCTTAGTATAAAGTTTTTAGACGTTTGGTTTCAGACAAATGGTATTAGGTCTTTTGCTAGCATTCAGTCTAATGTCAGAGACCCACTGTAGACAGTGCATGCAGGACACTTATTTGTTTGCCATTTTAGACACTATGAAAGAGAAGTGTAGTGAAATCATAAGTCAGTCTACCTGTAATATCACGAAAAGCTTTACTAGTAGTGACATATTAGTTTAAAAATTCTTATTTCTGGTAATATATTTCTGTCTGCTTGTTTAGGAATTGTACTGCTAGTGTTTATCGTAGTTTGTTTTTCATAAGTTACTGCATACACAGAGTACATGTAATTTGTAATATTGTCAGTGATTTTCACAGAATCTGAAAATGTTTACATGTATGTATGCACAAGTGTGTGTGTAAATGCCCCAGTTGCTATATACTGGTGGCTAGAACAAACTTATGGTGGTGTGGTAGGGAATACCTCAGGCTTGAACCCTGTACCTTGTATGCAGGTGTTAAGGACCTAAATTCCCTACCCACCACCGTTTGTAAAAAAAAGTTGCATATTTTTGCCTCATATTTGATCTGATCTGTTGGGCGGCCACGGTGGTGCAGTGGTTAGCATTGCCGCCTCACAGCAAGAGGTTCTCCGGTTCGATCCTTGGCTGGGGTGCCTTCTGTGCGGAGTCTGCATGTCCTCCCTGTGGTCGCATGGGTTTCCTCCGGGTGCTCCGGTTTCCTCCCACATCCCAAAGACATGCTGCAGGTGGATTGGACACTCTAAATTGGCCCTAAGTGTGAGTGTGCCTTCTGTGGAAGGTTGGGCGCCGGGCTGGCAACTCGACACTGTAAAACTCCACTGCCATTCAATGTGCGGACAAGGTGATCCGCTGTGGCGACCCCTAACCGGGAAAAGCCGAAAGAAGAAGAAGAAGAAGAAGAATTTGATCTGATCTGTTCCTCATAATATCTGTGGTTTCTAAATATTGCAATGCTTGATATTTGATGGTGCAGTGGTAGCATTGTTGCCTCACAGCTGCAGGTTCTCAGATTTGATTATTGGCTGGGGTGCCTTCTGTGTGGGGTCTGCATCTTCTCCCTGTGTTTGTATGGGTTTGCTTTTGTGTCCTCCCATGTTACAAAGACATGTCTGCATTATTTCTTCCTGGGCCTCTGCTGAAAATTGTTTTTTTGTTCCAAGTCAGACTGTCCTGATTAACAAATGTTAAATACAATTGACAGGCATTTGAATTTCAGACTTCAGGTTTCTGAATGTTTAATTCCTTACATATTTGATGGTGCAGTGGTAGCATTGTTGCTTCATAGCTATAGGTTTTCTGGTTTGATTCTTGGCTGGGGTGCCTTCTGTGTGGAGTCTGCATCTCATCCTTATGTTTGTGTGGATTTGCTCTGGTGTCCTGCCATTTTACAAAGATGTGTCTGCAGTATTTCTCCCTGGGCCTCTGCTGAAAATTGTTTTTGTTCCATCAGAAGTAAAATTGATAGGCATTTGAATTTCAGACTTAATATTCTTCAGAAAATACATAGTAACACAACCTTTTATTCTAGCAATTTTCTACGTTTATAAGATGAATATTTGAAATTTGTCCTTATTTTTGGGACTGTATTACTCCATTATTGGCTTTGTCCAGGTTTTTTGTGCTAAGGTTGATAGCTGTGGCAAGAACTGAATTCACTGAATATGTTTGAGGGCTGTATTTTCTCATTACTGGGTTTGTCCAGGTGTTTTGTGCTAAGAGGTTGACAGCTATGGTGAGAACTGAAATTATTAAATGATAGCCATTTAAGATTCGGTCTTCCGCTCTTTCACAAAGCAGCTGATATGGCGTAGTGGTATGTTGCTCTGACGCTTTTGCAGAGGGACCTTGACAGTAAAATGCATGGTGGTAACACAGCATTTTATTCTAGCAACTTTCCAAGATTATACAAGCAATGTTTAATGTGTCCCTGGTTTTTGGGCATTTGACCACCCCCCCAAAAAACATTTGGCTTTTTCCAGATTTCTTGTGCTGCGAAGTTGAGATGCAGTTGAGTATTGAGTAGATTTTACAAGGAGCTGAGAGCTGCAGGTGAAGAGAAGTTTAGTGTTGCTTATGCTAGGTCAGCTTGCATTGTTAATAGCACAACAGGTTATGTACTTGCTTTTGATGCAGAAGGTTGTTGGTTCTACTCCCACAATGGGTGAATGCTGCTGTACTGAAAAAGTTAATATACTAACTATGAGTCTGTTATCAGTTTGCCATCCATTTCCTATTGCAATATTACTAGCTTATTTTTAATGTAATATAGGCAATTTATTCCTCAGGGGCATCAGACACTTTATTTTTTGATGAAACCATGAAATATAAAGGTGTTTGCTAGCAGCAACCTCTTCATTAGTTACAGATTTATTTAATGTGGAATTATTTAGATGACTTTTTTACTTCAGAGATCGTGCATATTTACTGATAATGGTGGACTGTAGAATTGTGCATATTTACTGATAATGGTGGACTGTAGAATTGTGCATATTTACTGATAATGGTGGACTGTAGAAGTTTGAGTAGACTTTTATGATGGAAATGTTCTGAATTGGGCAGTTTTGTCATTATTGGTGCACGCGTATTGTTTCATAGTTTACTAGAAAAATGTTCAAAACAATAGGAAGGTGTATCAAACAGCACATGTATGTTTCATAGGCAAGGGGCCTATGATTTGAAAACAGCCCAGAATTAATCTTTGTCTGCCACTGGTAAAATGTATTTTCTTTGAATGTGGGTTTCAATGCTGTTTCAATGAATGTGAGTTTCAAGGGCAGAGAAGTTTTAATGCTAAGTTTGTTTAGCAGATGTCTTAGTGTTTGTGCTGTAAAATGCAAAATAAAACTTTCAAATGAAGTCCAAATCATCATAGAAGTAAATTAGTATGCACATTAGTGTATATGGTAAATCAAGTCAAATAGCCAAGTAATGGATCATTGGAATGGCTGCAGGGGGAGGCTCCTTTCGACCATGATTTTGTGAGGGGGAAGGGCGGCAAACTTAGACAGCCCAAGCTGAACTATATCTCCCAACTGTCCAGATTTTCAAAGAATGAATAGATTTTTGCTTCTTATTTTTTGGTTTGTTCCTCATAAAATTTGTGGTTTTCTGGCAAATCATTTAGAAATGAAGTCACTAAATAATGACACACTGAGTTTCAGACTTCATAACCTTCACAAAAATGCATGCAGAAGTGTAAGACCTGTTATTCTATACAAGAGCAATTTTTAGTGCTGTTTATATGTTCCCCCCAATATATTTGTCCTTGTCCAGATTTATTGCATTAACAGGTTGAGAGGTACATGCAAATAAATTGCTTTATAGAAACAGGCATAGCCAAACCTCTCAACTATCCCTGCTTTTGGCTCAAAATGTTGCTCTTCCCCCTAATAATCCCTCCGCAAAATAGCAGTTTTGGAAGAAAACATGGAGGGTTTACAATTAAGAAATAACTGTAATAATCAGAGTTATAGATTACTTTTATTTTAGAAATGCATGTAGATTCTTTTATTTTGTCGGCTGCTCAAGTTAGCAGTACTAATATTAAAGTGTCCCTTTTTTGACAGGTTCCCAGCTCTATTGTGTGGCTATTTTATATTTTTACATCACATTTTTGGCCCATTTTTCATAAAATTGTGGTTTTTTTTGGCAAATTAGTGACAGGTCATTAAAGACTGAAGTTAGAAAATAAAGACAGACATTTGAGTTTCAGATTTCATACCATTCAGAAAATTCATACTAATGCAAGACCTATTCTATTATCTTTCTAAGTTTATAAGAGCAATATTTAAAAATTGTCCTTATTTTTGGGCCTTTGTCCCACTTCTGTGTATGGCTTTGTCCAGATTTCTTGCTCTGAGGTGAAAGGTACCGTATGACAAAAGTGTCAGGGCCATCACAGTCAGCACATTTCAAATTGTGACATACTTGTTGCACCCCACTCCCCCATGTAGTGACTCTGGATGTATCGAAGCAAGGCAAGGAGTAATTATGCAGTGTAAATGTGCAGAGTATCCCCCCATCCAAGGTAGACACAAGTACTAGAGTGGCTTTTCATCTGTCCTTGATTTTTGCAGAATGGTCTGGTTTCTGTCATATTTTTTGTACTGTTGATTTATGCTTATTACTCAAAGTGCCTGTTACTCTGTGTTTTAAGTAGCAATATTTTAATGACCATCAGGTAAGCTTGACTGAGATTGTAAGATGCAAGTAAGCTTTAATAAACATACTGTTAAAGAATTGCCAACATTGAAAGCCTTTCTGTTGTTGCCATGTAGAGAATACTTAACTAGATAATGTATACGCCTTGGGTATTGAAATGCATATGACAGTATTTGTAGTAAAGGACAGGATTACATTATTTTAAGAAGCTCATTACACTTGGAGACTTCCAGTCATCTCTGCAGGCTTTACCTGTAAACTAAACAGAATGCCAATTGTGTGGTCCATAACCTGTACAGTAATCCTTTAAGCAATTTATCTTGAGCTTGTTTCTTGTTTGCTGTTCATTTTTTACTTTGATCATGTTTTCCCCATGAAACAAGTAGATAGTTGTTGTCAGGCAGCAGGTCTTTTTTGGATAAGAAACATTTTTACAAGTGGGGGCATCAGAGATTTCTACCTTCAGCATGTTACTTGGTACTTTAATAAAGCTGAATATAAATTATAATTAGAACCGCAGTGCAAGAAGTGGTTTGAGTTGAGTGCTGCTTGTTTTTCTTATACTTGATTTTGACTGGCATTCCATTAATGTATTTAAAAAGTAATTTATTTTTTTCATGCCTCACAACCTTTTAGTTTCCATCTAGATATTAAGTAAGCTGTCATGCAGCCAATGCATTGAAATATTTTTATTCTTCTACCCTTCATTTTGTCTTGATTGGACTCTCATAATGAGAGTTTGGCACCCAGGGCAGTGTATTTAGTTAGTTTTTGTGGTTTTGAGCATAGCTCCTCCCCGCCTAGTTGGCCACACCCCTTCCCATTGACCACACCCATTCAGCTGTCTCCTGCAGCCTCCCTTTGATTTGAAGTCACCAGCCGCCACTGCCATTATGCCAACATGCACAGTTCATATACTGCATCACTTACATCCACATTGCACACACCTGCATGTGTGCAGCTCCTTACCAGACACATTGTCAGACACCTCAGAAAACCATGCCTCTGGAGTGCACAGTACACATAATACTGTATGCACCACTCTCTCACTAGTCAAACACCCGAGGCAAAACACAAACTCACACTTCTTAGTCAGAAGTGATTACATAGTGAGACACATTGATGTCTTTATCAAGTGGCTACATATGGGAAAGATCACAGATAGCTCTCTGTGGGTTCACACAATAGGCCTTATCACACATTGCCACAGTTCAAGGAATATCAGTTAACATAATGTTGACATCATAGTTCTTGCAGGTGTGTACGACTAGGGACATACATCACATCTGTCATCATACATCATACATCTGTATGCAGACACATGAATGTGCATAGTCAGTCTGTGTCTCACGGGTATACACATAGCTTGCAAGTGCAGTTGATCCTCACCTAGGATGATGGCTCCATACACATGGAAATCGATGGAAGTCAATAATTGCCTTAGCATGTGGTGTCACTGACAGGGGATCTACTCCATGTTACATGTCTGCCTGGGATGCCTTGCTCAACAGACATCAATGCTTCACCAGTGATGGTCTTCATCTCTTACCCCTGAGATTTGGAGTATCAACCAAGGCAACTGACACCACCACAATGCATCTTAGATGCACTGTTCAGGGAAAAGTTGGCAATGAGAACACCATCTTTATACAACATCATGGTCAAGTTGCTACATGGTGGGTATGGCAACATTGAACCCCACTCTGTGGAATGTGTCCCCACCCTGGATTATGCAGACATGTGTGCAGTCAAGGACATCTGGTTCAAGGCTGTGGACAGCACTACAGTCATACCAAATTACATGTCCTTCCACATCTTCATATCTCAAAATGACAGCGTTCAAAGTAATGCAGGTGATGTATACTTTCTCATTAAAGATAGAAAGACATCCAGATTTTGTGAAACATTATAGTTTCCCAGAGACACTGCAGGTACCATTCAATATTGGAAGGGCACATAATCAAGCAATAGCTGGCTACAGGAGCAGCTCAATGAATCCAGACACCCATTGTGCGTATTTTTATGTACATGTGTCTATCAAGACATATAATTACATCATGGTGTGGGATGGCATTAGGGGATCAACTGTGTTGCTTAGTCCTGCAGCAGCTCACTTGCCCAAAGGTTAGTCTATGTCCTTCACTGCAATGCTCTGGAGCAGTGCCATGACATCCCCCCAGGGGAACCAATGTATAGCATCACGTGTTTACCAATGTGGGTGACCACTGCAGCCCCCCCCCCCAATGTGGGGTCCTCCCTGGTGGGATCTGACCACAGATCATTGTCATTAAAACTACCAGCACTAACCGGACCTTGCAGACAATACAGACATATATTTCAACAAAGCCATTTATGACTTCCTGTAGGATGGTTTACATAGCTTGACTGCACCTTCCCCCTCTGATGGGACAGGCAATTATGCAGAGCTCTACACCCATGCATTATGCCAGCAGCATTACAACCACATGAACGTGGCTGTAAATGACAGGAGGAACACAGGCTCCTCATGGGACAGCACACCTACCTGGTGGACAACTGCCATTATCAGGCTGTAGGATAAGACATGATTATTGCTATGTGATAGTTGGGGTGAGGATGCCTCCCCCAAAATGAAGACACAACCTCCTCAGCTGAAACAAGCACATAGTGTTTTGTGTCATGTTGTGTAGACACAGTAACTGACAAAATCAGCCACCAATACAAAGCAGAACCACAACACACAGTGTAGTTACATGTGTAACCCCAAAGGACAGGCCCAGATTGTCAGTGAAATCATACATAATGATACCACATATAATGGGTCTGTACTCATAGTTAACCTGTAGCCCCACATGTTCTGTGTCAACTTCACTCCCCTGTCCCCACCACATGTGACACATGACATTCCTACAACCTGTTCCATAACTTCCATATCTACAGAGCAGGTCATAATGGCCTCTCTATGAAGGATGCACAGCATCTATTGGACATGCTAACATTCCAGGCTGCATCCTACATGGGATCTGACAAGGATTACTAACACCATTGGGAAAACCTTGCAATCATACTGAAACCAATGACTAGACCCCAGCTGACTACAACGGCAACAGTTATACCCTTGCACAGAGGTTGTGCATGGACTGACCACCAGAACTATAGAGCTCTTTGCCTGATTATCCATATCTGTATGGCCATAGGGGCAATCATCATGGAGCTGATCAGCACATATGTATGTGGTCTACACACAGTTGAATGTACAAAGTTTGGATGTCTGATGGGGGGGGTCATGAAATGTGGTGGACATTTCTGAGGCAGTCACCAAGGACCTGGGTGATTGGACATCAGAGCATTCAACCCCCTGGACTGAGCCAAGTCATCTGACTATATCCACCACTCAGGCATCATTTACAAAGCACCCACTTAGGCATCCACAATACTATAATTGTAGGGGTCACTAAGTGTTCCATTGATGGCACACATACTCAACATAGGGATATTCACCTCCAGTATCTGATCTATAAGCAGCAGTGTTCAACAGGGCTCAGTCCTTAGTCCTCTACTGCTTGGAATCCATTTAACCATGCTGCAAGCGAATACTGAATGTCTGTGACTAACAATGTTGGCTGATGCCTGCAATCTGTCAGCACTCATGGAGTCTGAATTATGTCAAAATCCTACAAGAGAGTATTGATGAACAAATGCCTATTGACATAATAATGGCCATAAACTCCATGCAAATATATATGTAGTATCATTTCCATCACTAACACCATGTACCTGGTAAATAGCACATCAGTCGCAACATGTGATGTACATACTCAGGGATGAAAGAACTGGGCACACACACCTGGCCACACATGATTTACACCTAATGTGCCTGAGATCACCATGTCTCCCCTGTGGCATGATGGGAATCATATGTCATAGTTGAGGGCACAATCACCCGTAATTGACATACTCATAACTTCCATGTGCTTTTCTCTCAGCATGCAAATACCTGACATCAATGCCCATTTGGTAATGGACTTTTCCAAGCTGTACTGGCACTTGCACGCAACAGTATGGTCTCTCACAAGGGGACTTCATGTTGTGAGCTTGTGTTCATTGGGATCATCTGACATTAGCATCATTGTAGCCTGTGACATACAGACTACTCAAAAGTGATCTCTGCCTTGCATACGGGACAATGTACAATCGTGCTGGATTGTAAATGCTGCATATCTGTAGGTGCCATAGCAGATGGATTAATCACCCTAAGGACATTAACCTAGTATGTGATCATGTAACTAAGGATTACAGTTGTCTATGATTGTGATGGCTGTATGGCCATTATGCTAGTGAAGTTCAAACATCCTGTGGTTTCATAAGCCGATGTACAATGTTGTAACAGCTGCACACACAAATAGGGCTGCATTGAGGATAGCACCACTTCCAATTACTGCTTAGAGGACATGGCACGGCACACACATAGTGCTAACTGACTGTATGTAGATTAGAACACTTACCTATGTAATGGTACACACTACAGATCACAGTACATTATGCATGCAACACATGTGTGATAGTACCATCGGTTTAGGACATATTATGCTTGATGACATCAGCAGGCCTAGGTGTGGTCAGGCATTTGGAGGGCCATATCACCTGCTACAAATAAAATTCTGCAAATCCCTACCTCTTTCTAAGTTACTGAAGTGAATATATTTATGTCATATGGACATACACACACACCAAGTGTCCTGGAGTGAGATTAGAACCCCCACCTACCTAGTGTTACACACTAAAGATCACAATGCTTATCACATACACCATGGCTTAAGTTGGATGGGACAATGGCAGCTGGTAGTCTTAGGGTCGATCACATTATCAGGCCTTGTAAAAGAGGGCAGTCTGGAATTCAGCAGCAACTTACAAGGCTAGAAAGTGCATAACCATTGCAGTTTGATAGCCTATGAAGGATTCTCAGTTGTTTGGCAGGAAAATACAGACACACACCTAGTGTTTTGGATGAGATTAGAACCCCTACCTATCTAGTGTTTTAAGTTGGATGCTATAATGGCAGCAGGTAGTCTTAAGGTAAATAACATCATCAGGCCTTGTAGAAGAGGGCAGTTTGGAAGTTAGCAACAACTTACAAGTCTAAAAAGCACATAACCATTGCAGTTTGATAGCCTATGAGGGATTCTCAGTTGTCTGGCAGTGGGATACACACACACACACACACACACACACACACACACACATATATATATATATATATATATATATATATATATATATATATATATATATGTGTGTGTGTGTATATATATATATATATATATATATATATATATATATATATAGAGAGAGAGAGAGAGAGATAGTTATATATCTTTTACACAGAGATAGATATACATATCTATACATAACAGGTCATTTTTATCAAGGTGCAACAGGATTGCGCTCAAGTTTAGCTAAGTGTGTGGGCATGCCCAGTGGGACTCCAGACCACACCTACCTGAACTCCAGTATGGGATTTTGTGTGTTACAGATACTGACATCTGTCCCTGTTTCTGCAGTACTGCACTTCACTCAAAATGACCATGGCATTCTCCAACTGTTTGATGTAATTAATATGTAACAGGGGTTCATAATGTTACACCACACACTGACAGTCTATGAAAACAACAACATAATAATGCTTCACATGCAAAAGATGTGTATACTTCCAAATTTGAACCATCAGCAGCATCACCCATGCTAACTTCCCTAGTACTGAGCCACCCAAGCTACCAGTCAAAGAGTAGTAATTCATCACACAATCAACAGCATGCATACATATGTTGTTATTCCTGTGTTAAGTAAGACATACAATGTATGATTGATTTTTATGTTACTACCCTGAGATTGCCTGGACTGCTGATATACCATTGATGACCAACTGTTAATGTGGTTATATGGGAAAACTGCTGTATTGGGTGTGGGGGATTGACAGCACATGTTTTGCTGGGATACACAGTAGTCCAAATATCATGTGACTCCACTGTTTAACATCTCCCTTGACTGATGTAGTGCATATTCCAGACATGAGCCTAGTGAATATTACAGAACACATACTAGTGGACTGGGTAACTGTAGTCCAATGTGGATGTCACCTGTGTCCAACTAGCCCACTATATTTCCTTGCATAAATGCAGCAGAGCCTTATATACAATATCATATTATAATAATCTTTACAAGTAGTGTGCAGGTTAGAGACTTACCTTGTGAATGCAGCAGTTGACAGAACTCTAGTTCAGTGCTGATTCTGTCTGATGCAAGCAGTGCACAGCCAATACATGGATAGGTACAGTTTTGTGGGTTGCCTGGCATCAATTTTAATATATGTACATCAGTAGGAGTAAGGTATCAGTCTATAGGGCCCTAGGTTGTCAGTGAATGTGCTATGCATTGTCTCTTATCCAAAGCCAGGGTGTACTGGGCACCTCTACATCTGCCTACAGGGACATCATCAAGGGGTTCCTCTTCTGAGTCCTCCTGTGAGTGTGGCTGTGGTGACCTAGGCACTTGTGGGGGGCTGTGTATCCCTTCTCTTTGCTGATCCTGCTGCAGCTGTTTCCACAGGATCATATTGTGCAGTATAGCACATACTGTGAACATATGTGCACATGTGGCTGGAGAGTACTGCAGGGCTCCACCAGATATATCAAGGCACTGGTACAGTGACTTCAGAAGCCCAAACACATACTCTATGACACCCTAGTTTTTGTGTTTGCCTCATTATGGCATTCTTCTATGGGTGTGTGTGCATTTCTGATAGGTGTCACCATCCACGGTTCCAGGGTGTAGTCAGCATCCCCCAGTAAATGGCCATGTGGGATGCCCCCCTACCAAACATCTGGCACAGCTGTGATGCTTGCCAGATATGGAAGTTGTGATAACTGCCAGGGCTGCCAGTACACACATTCATGATAATCCCCTGGGCATTTCACATGACCTGGCAGTTGATGGAATGGTACCCCTTGTGGTTGATCTAGATTCTACCCTCCTCACTGGATGGTGCCTTGATGCGTACATGAGTGCAATGTATGGCACACAATACCTCAGGGTAGTGTGCTGCATGGTAGAAGTGCTGCATATTGCTGGCCCTCGCCTCAGTGGTGAGGGGAAAAGAAATGTGCTCACTGGCATGTGGTAGCATGGTATCCAGGAATTGGTGGAATACCCTGGATGTTGATGCCTGTGAGATCCCCGTCGTGTCCCTAGTTGGTCTTTGGAAAGTACCTGTAGCTAGTATCCTAAGGGCTACACATACCATTGTTTCCACTGGGATGGGTTCCCCTCTGTTGGCTCTGGGTCTGAGTTGAGGGTGGCAGAGTTCAGTGAGTTTTTGTAGTATGTCCCTGTCCATCCTGTAGCCCTCTACAATCTCCTGCTTACGTAGCTGCTGGAAGGTTACCCTGGGCCTGAATACTCTTCTTCTCTGTCTATGTCTATTGTCAGCAGCAGCATTGACTTCAGCATCTAGCACATACAGATGCAGCAGACCTGCAGCAGCCCCTAGCATTATCTCAGTTAAAATTTCCAAGTTTGTGCTCCAACTGTCCTGAATATTGGGGAAAAATAAGAATGTAGGGTGTATGCATACTTTATAGAGCTCTGCTGTAGGTGTAGAATGTGTGATTAGCTAACTATTATCCATTACACCTGCGTACAATATAATTAACATTATTTTATGGCTCTATTTTAGCTTAAACAAGGGTCAAAACTAATTAAATACATTTGTTTCAGACATGCTCAGCACTGCAGTGCGCCATGCAAACATGCACATGCAAAGTAAACAAAGCTTAGAAGTTGTGAACACCCCCACCCATGGAAGGCTAAGCTTAGCCAGGCAGCATGCTGCACAAACACAGGCACCTAAGCTAAAATGAGCTTAACAGCCAGTAGACATCACCCCACCGGTGTCAGCTACATCCTGTGTAAACAGCAACATGGGTCTAAGCCTACACAAAGCTGATATGCGGACATGATTACTCCTTTCTGCTATTCTGTCACTCCACCTCATTTGCATAGGTATCCATGCTCACAGCCTGGAAACTACACGCTTCATAGCCCAACCACGTTAGCAACAATACCAATGCACCATTGTAGGGACTCCACACACACTTCTTTAATACATTTCTGTCACATTATATTAATTTTTTTCCAACTTTTTTTAAAATCTTTCTATAAAGCATGTCTGTGCACTGTGGTGTACTGAGCAAACATGCCCAGATTATTAGTTTTTTCCTTTAATTTTTCCGACATACAGGATAATAGTTTCACTCATATGTGTATGAGGTATGACATTTCTGTCCATATATCTCCATTTTTACAACCCCTTTTTTTTCTGTCTACACTCCTGTACACTGAGTTTTTTCACATACACTGCAGACACTGACATGGGGTCTACACAGATGCCTATCTGCTTGCTGGATTGCTCTACCTACCTCATTTGCATGAGATTCACCGGCTTATGAGGTGATTTGCATGCCACAGAAGTTTGTATGTTGGCGTGTGTGTGCACGCTGCTCAGCAGCACTTACTGAATTTAAAAATATTTGCACCCATGTAAGCAGGTGTGTGTGCATTTCTGATAGGTGTCATCATCCATGGTTCCAGGGTGTAGCCAGCATCCCCCAGTAAATGGCCATGTGGGATGCCCCCCTACCAAACATTACATTACAATGCCTACATGGAAAAAAAGTGTAGGCTTTATTAAATTCTCCCCAGTGTTTAATGTGAATTTTGAATACTTTTTTTTTACATTTTAAGTTTTTTATGTGATATTTTAATGGAACATGTTTATGTCATTTAATTAGCTAAAGTCGATTGGTCAGGTAATTGGGTATGTGTAATTTAAATTTGCAGAGTGCCTAGTGGTATTTAGTTCTGATGAAGTTCTGGTTTAAAGGATGAAAGCTTTTAACTTGTTGTCTTCAATAAATTCTTACACTTTTTGAGCTGTCAAGTGTTTTATCAGTCAAGGGTGATTGGTCATTAGTCTGTTTTCTTGGCATGCTTTTGAAATTTCTAGATTAGACCTAATGAGAGCTATTATACACAACAATGAAAAACAACTTGAACTTTACGTTGTGGAAATTAACAAGCTCAGTAACTCTATTAGTAATAAGTTACTTTTTCTTGCTAACAAAAACACTATGATGTTATCAATAATGTCAACTACAAGTGTGAGCAGATTAAGAAAGAAAAAAAGGCAAAAATAGAGAGAGACAGGAAGGAGTGTGAAACTAAGAAGGTTTATCTACTTCCATTTAAATGTAACACTAACTATAACAATAAGAATGGTAGAATTTATGTTTCAAACACAACAAATCCCACAGTTAAACAAATCCCACTGATAAGCATTTTCAACCATTTCCAACTGGCAATGAGTATTTTGACCCCGCTGGTTGTCCCTTCAGAAATACTACCAGTAAGTCGATTGGAATGACTTGCACACTGCCAGGAGTAAGAAACAAGTAAAGAAGGGTATAACAGCATACTAATTAGGTATGAAAGGGACAGACAACAGAGAAAGGGACAGGCAGAGTTAGGGGGAGATAAACCCCATTGCTATTGCACTTACTGATGATATCCAGATTTCAAATTATGGTATTTGGCATAGACACGACAAACATAATAGTAAGATGTAAGCAGCACTTATTTTGGTGAAACTGAACATTGCAAGTGGCAATATGTTAGATAAATTGAGGTAAGTCTGACATTCTAATAATGTGAATATTGTTTCTGATATGTTGAACAAACACTAGGATGTTTTATCTGTGAATCAGGACATTAGTAAAATAGTGGGGGATAAACAACTCATTTTCATTTAGAAATAAGAGAAATCTAAAGAGGCTTATATGCTACAGTGAAACAAGGAATGTTTCTCTTTCTGACAGGAAAGGCACACACCCTTGGAGAAATTGTAATTATTGTGTATTTATTATCTTAGATACTTTCCTGGGGATTCAATAAACTCCATGTAAGCTTAACAGGAAGCCTACATGGCGTTTACGTGTTTGCATGATGAGCAGCTGTACTAATTACATATGCATGTCACACACCGCATTTGAATGTAAACAAGAGCGGTATAGTGGCCAGTAACAGTGCTGCTGGCCAAGAAACCATGTAATGCAACACAAACACCTGCAAACATGTATACTTGTTTGCCTACAGACAAAATAGGTCTGTGGGATTGCACAGAAAGGCACAGTGACTACCAGGGTTTTGAATAAAGCAATGTATATAGTTCCAACACATTACATGAAAGTGTATACAGTGCAGTGTAGTGTGAAAACCTGTGTCAGGCATAATGAATAAAAGTTGTGTAAATGATCATTAAGGGTACATAGACTGCATTATAAATAAATAGTCAGGGGAAGTGTATATATTGAAAAAAGGACATTTAGATGAATTGTAGAAATGAACAGAGGGGAAGAAAACAGGTGAAACAAGGTAATGTACAGCAGATGAGGGCATGTTAATGAAGACAGCTGTAGCATGAACAGTAATCAAATATTGATATGATACAGTATGGACTGCATAGTTATTGTATATTATGTGACTGTCACACACGGTGACATATCAATGGAGTGGGCACTTTGTGATATAAGCATACTGATATGAAAAATGGAACAGAGGTATATCAGAGATGGCATATACAACAGGGATTATTTGCTTAATGTGAAGCTGTGCAAAATGAGTTGCCTGAATATGAACATAATGTCAGCATTGGTCTCAACCAGGTGGGACACATAGTAACAGGCCCATGGACAACAGTAGACAGAACTATGCACAATCAGGGACAATATCAGAATAATACCACCAGTAATCCACATATTCCACATAATATATGTGACTGTGAGTGATCATAGATGGTTCTTCAAGAACACACTTCTACAATTATTAGGATTTGTCAGCAATCTTTGAGGGGAATCAAGCACACCTCCTTCAAAATGTAACATCTGCCATAGGTGTTCAGAGAGACACTGTTATGCCTGTATTAGAAATCATGGGCTATCCTGGCTAGTTCACAGCTGCGCATACCACTTGGTCCACTCATAGGGGTGTGTTATCCATATTATACTTATCTTGTGTGTTTGCATTCATAATGGAACTAATCCCCCCATAAGTTTCCTTCATCTACCATGTCCCCATGGCTGTGACATCAATCCATTGTGTGTGTTGATACTGTATGCATTATACCAATATCACATTTGGATTCAGTGATTGTCCACAATTTGCAGTCTTCCAAAAAGCTGGTGTAGAAAGGATGTGTAAGTCAATTTTTATGTCTGACACTTAAATAATGGACTGGAAAGGGCCTACCATAAACCCCTGAGGTACAGACCTGGTCATTGGACTCTAGATAGAGGTGACATCACACTACAACACACTTCTCTGTCATGTATGTGTTCCAGTGGTCTACCCACTTGATGATGTAAGGTTTATGACCACTTGTGACACGTTCTCTGTAATAACTTCCTCTTGATTTGTCAGATATCTTGGCCAGGTCAAGTTGCACAGGATGATAGTGTTGTCTTCATGCATGCCCTTGGTAACCCTTTTGAAGACAGTGGACATATGTAACAGTCTTAATGCAGCCTGAGAAAATCAACTGTGGGTTTAGTACACAGTCAGGATATTACCTTTGTCCTTTTAGAAAACATTCATGATGACTCCTTGACCTACCTCACAAATAAGAAGATTCAGAATGGGTGTATAACTCCATGCATCAGGTGATGGTCCCCCTGAGTCAGAAGGATGAATGTTGCTATACATCCTTTTATGGGAACATAGGCTGCCTTGAGGCATTGTTGATGTATGGATCCAACTGTGTCTGGTAGTTCAGGTTTTAAGTCACACTATAGGCAACCTAGGTTGTTGTCAGGGCCCACTGCTTCTGTGTTATTAGTTGTAGAGAGCGTACAGATGTGTTGTCCTGCTGAGAATAAAACCTGAGTAATGCTTGCATATATACTTTGGCTGAATGACAGTGGCAACAGGGTGGTGACATATGAGACAAACTGTCAGCTAGCAGATTGTCTATATCCTCTTGTATGTCTGTTTACATCTACACACAGATCTGTGCTTAGTTGTGTATTCCACTTAACACTTCATATGGAATGAAATAAATGATTTATGGCAAGATCTCCATTCAGCCTTGGTCATTCATCACATTACACACATTGCTGCTATGCACACAGACGTACATCACTTGCACAACATATGCCTATATGTGTTTCACAGGCAAGCTGTGATTGAATGGCCTGATGTCATATCAGGATATATTGGACAGCAGTTGCTTGTGGCTCATACAGAATATTTCCTGACACAAAATGCTAATAGTCACACAATGATGCTGCTGATCACTCAATAATCCTTGGGTGTAGCAACACAACTGCACATGCAATGAATTCCACAAGGTTGTTATTGCATCAAACCATGTGAATATGACAGCTTAACAACCAGATGCATGAGACAAGATGCATGTGACCATGTAACCAATATGAATTTATATTGTCTGTCGCAGAACATTTAATGATAGTATGTCGACACATGTACACCTTTGCCATACTGCAAGTGTCACTCTGATGGCGGAATGTGAACTGTGTAGAAAGTTAATTTGCTCCACTACAAAATACATATGCAATGTCTAATATGCCACCAATATACATAACAAGTGTATCATACCATAACAGTTCTCAGGAAGCATATTACTACAGATGTTATAGAAGGAGCATGTACTGCAATGGCATCAATGACCATAAATACATTAGCTCACATCACAAATTGTAAGACCCTTTTGCAGTCAAACTATACATCTACACCTCAATATAGCACATGTCAATGAGAGCAACATTGACACATCAACCATTCATAGGGTCATAGGACATTATTAGGCTGATGGCCAACATCACATGAAATTTTAGCCATTATTATACCCTGTACAAAATCCCTATTATGTATATTATGGAGAGGCTCATGGAATGATTCTGCTTTATGATGTCTGTATGCATATTTGACATGAGAACATCCTCCACTCTTGTGCAGGAAGGGTGTCATGTGGCCAGTGGAAAAAGGCAGATGGTGGATGCATGGGATTACATGAAAGGTTTTCCAAGTGGTAGTGCAATAAAGAACGATTACAAAAACCAAACAATGCCCATAATGTACCAACAATCACACACGCACACACACACACACACACACACACACACACACACACACACACACACACACACACACACACTAGTAGGCTGGGCCTGGTTTGAACATTACTCCTGTGCAGGTGTAGAATATGAATGCCATGCAATGTCACAGTAGCAACACCACAAATGTTTGACTGTAACACTGTCACATTGCACTTTATGGAGTATGGTAGCATCATTGTATGCTGAGGACAACATGGTGGGAAGAGTGTAGGGCATGGATGTGGAGTCACATCCCTGTGTAAAATTGTTTCAAAAGTGATAGGTGTATGTACAGAAATGCAAGTCACCTGCTGTTAGATTAGAGCCCCAGTATGTGTAGATAAATTAGTTTGCAAACATAATAGTTAATGTTACTTCCATAGCACAGGTTTGTCTTGAATACTGTCAGAGTGCATGCTATACAGTATGACATCATCACTGTATGCTACATTTGACTTGAATACTGTCAGAGTGCATGTTATACAGGATGCACACAGTAGTCAATATTACTTCCGCAGCACAGGTTTGTCTTGAATACTGTCAGAGTGCATGTTACACAGGATGACATCATCACTGTATGCTATGTTTGTCTTGAATACTGTCAGAGTGCATGTTATACAGGATGATATCATCATTGTATGCTACAATGAGATGTCCAGAGTAGGGTTTGACATAGCTGTGGACTCACATGTCATTCTAAAATTGTCACCTTAGTGATTAACTACACACACAGTTGACTGTAGTGAGAATAGAACCCTTACCTACCTGTTTACACACCACAGTACTTAACACAAGCCCTACATCAAAAATCTAGCTTTTATAATGTCCGACAGCACTTTATAGCTGATGACATCAGCAGTGCCTGGTGAGAAGATGGTAATAGCAGTGTCCCACATGCTGGTGTAAAATACACTCTTGAATATTAACCAATTGAACACCCACAGGCACACTAATTAACCGCAGTGAGATCAGAGCCCCTACCTAAGTACACAGACTAAAAAATGCAGTATTTAATGTAAACACCACAGAACAACTCTGGCTTTTACAGTGTCCAACAACACTTTATAGCTGATGATATCAGCAGTGTCTGGTGAGAAGAAGATGATAATAGTAGTGTCTCACATGCTGGTGTAAAATGCTGTCTTCAATGTCAAGCAAGTTAACACACACAAATATACCAATTTACTGCTGTGAGAATAGAACCCCTACCTACTTATTTACACAGTACAGCTCTTAATGCAAGAGTCACAGAACAAGTCTGACTTTTGCAATGCTGCAGGAGACTTCATAGTGAATGACATCACCATTGGATGTTTAAGAGTTGGTGTTGTGAGGTCTGCATTAAATGGATGTGTAGGCATGTACAATATTCAAAATATTGGTAATCTATGGGATTGTACTGATGACCAAAGGATACACAATTATGCAGTTTTGACTATACAGAGACACAGACACTCTCTAGTTGACTGGAGGAAGATCTGATCCCCTACCTAAGTACACTGACTACAAAACTCAGCACTTAATGCAAGTACCACAGCACAGGTCTAGCTTTTGAAATGCTGCAGGACAGTTTATAGTGGATGACATCATCACAGGATGATTGTGAAAAGATGTTGGGAGGCCTAAATGAAATGGATGTGTCGGCATATACAACTATCAAAATATTGGTACTCCATGGGATGGTAGTAATAACTACATGATACACAGTTATGCTATTCTGACTAGATGCACATACCAGTTGACTGCAGTGGGATTAGAACCCCAACCTAAGTACATTGACAACAAAACTCAGCACAAGTCTTGCTTTTATAAGGCTGTGGACCAATTTATTGTGGATAATATCATCATTGGATGTTTAAGAGAAGATGTTGGGAGGCCTATCTGAAATGGATATCTAGCTATGTACAACTGTCAAGATATTAAAGATCTACATGTTAGCAGATTGATGTGTGAGCAAAGTGTAGCATTTGCTGTTGTGCTTCCAATGCACAGGTATACCTTAAAAATACAAAAATATGTATTGTTTCTTAAAAAGTATCTTCCCTTTCTTTGTGTTTTTACATGTACTTTCATGGGAAGAAGACTAAATGGACAGTAAACATAAGTAATACATATTACTGAGCACTTTCCATAGCACAATCTCAAGCAGTGGGTTTGTGTGATCGATGGCAAAGTGTGAATTTAAGATACACATTTATACTGCTATCCCTGTTTGTGAGTAGTTAAGCTGTGAAAAAAACATGAGCCCCATTGATAAAAATTATGAGATCTCTATGTACTGAATGTAAGAAACATGCTTGCTGCTTAGTTGACACTGTGGAGGCATGTGTAAATGCACTGACACATTTCTATTGGAGCCCAGATGATATAGGATTGGAATCCAGGTGTTTCTAATACTTCTAAATATGTATTGATGATGCAATGAAATAATTGTATATACTACATTCACTGTGTATTACCTCTGTGCAGCTTGTTTAACCAGCATTGTATGGAGGTAACCACACCACTGAAGAGCTGTTCACTATTACTTGACATCTGTGCATGATGCTAAACTCCACGCAAACACAGAAGTTAAAAATTGAAGGACTCCATTGCTTTTTTTTTTTTACTTATGTGTGTGGTGTGTGATTCTATTTTTTGACAAGATTAAAGTTGTTAAAATGGGGTAGATAGGAAAGTGGTGAAATGGGGGGGCAAGCATGGGGAAGAACAAAGTGAAAGCAATATGAGATTGTGCAGGAGGGAGGTAGGAAAGAATCATAGCTATCCACTTCTTCAACAGTGTAACATGAAAATATGTACAGAATATTAGCTCAATTTGGACTGTCACCTCAACAAAGAGGGGTAACAACAATGTGATCATGCAGGACAGTTTATAGTGGATGACATCATCACAGGATGATTGTGAAAAGATGTTGGGAGGCCTAAATGAAATGGATGGGTCGGCATATACAACTATCAAAATATTGGTACTCCATGGGATGGTAGTAATGACTACAGGATACACAGTTATGCTATTCTGACTAGATGCACATACCAGTTGACTGCAGTGGGATTAGAACCCCAACCTAAGTACATTGACAACAAAACTCAACACAAGTCTTGCTTTTATAAGGCTGTGGACCAATTTATTGTGGATAATATCATCATTGGATGTTTGAGAGAAGATGTTGGGAGGCCTATCTGAAATGGATATCTAGCTATGTACAACTGTCAAGATATTAAAGATCTACATGTTAGCAGATTGATGTGTGAGCAAAGTGTAGCATTTGCTGTTGTGCTTCCAATGCACAGGTATACCTTAAAAATAAAAAAAATATGTATTTTTTCTTAAAAAGTATCTTCCCTTTCTTTGTGTTTTTACATGTACTTTCATGGGAAGAAGACTAAATGGACAATAAACATAAGTAATACATATTACTGAACACTTTCCATAGCACAATCTGAAGCAGTGGGCCTGTGTGATCGATGGCAAAGTGTGCATTTAAGATACACATTTAAACTGCTATCCCTGTTTGTGAGCAGTTAAGCTGTGAAAAAAACATGAGCCCCATTGATAAAAATTGTGAGATCTCTATGTACTGAATGTAAGAAACATGCTTGCTGCTTAGTTGACACTGTGGAGGCATGTGTAAATGCATTGATACATTTCTATTGGAGCCCAGATGATAAAGGGTTGGAATCCAGGTGTATCTAATACTTCTAAATATGTATTGACGATGCAATGAAATAATTGTCTATACTACATTCACTGTGTGTTACCTCTGTCCAGCTTGTTTAACCAGCATTGTATGGAGGTAACCACAACACTGAAGAGCTGTTCACTATTACTTGGCATTTGTGCATGATGATAAACTCCACGCAAACACAGAAGACAAAAATTGAAGGGCTCCATTGCTTTTGTTTTTTTACTTATGTGTGTGGTGTGTGATTCTATTTTTTGACAAGATTAAAGTTGTTAAAATGGGGTAGATAGGAAAGTGGTGAAATGGGGGGCAAGCATGGGGAAGAACAAAGTGAAAGCAATATAAGATTGTGCAGGAGGGAGGTAGGAAAGAATCATAGCTATCCACTTCTTCAACAGTGTAACATGAAAATATGTACAGAATATTAGCTCAATTTGGACTATCACCTCAACAAAGAGGGGTAACAACAATGTGATCATGCAGGACAGTTTATAGTGGATGACATCATCACAGGATGATTGTGAAAAACTGTTGGGAGGCCTAAATGAAATGGATGTGTCGGCATATACAACTATCAAAATATTGGTACTCCATGGGATGGTAGTAATGACTACAGGATACACAGTTATGCTATTCTGACTAGATGCACATACCAGTTGACTGCAGTGGGATTAGAACCCCAACCTAAGTACATTGACAACAAAACTCAGCACAAGTCTTGCTTTTATAAGGCTGTGGACCAATTTATTGTGGATAATATCATCATTGGATGTTTGAGAGAAGATGTTGGGATGCCTATCTGAAATGGATATCTAGCTATGTACAACTGTCAAGATATTAAAGATCTACATGTTAGCAGATTGATGTGTGAGCAAAGTGTAGCATTTGCTGTTGTGCTTCCAATGCACAGGTATACCTTAAAAATACAAAAATATGTATTGTTTATTAAAAAGTATCTTCCCTTTCTTTGTGTTTTTACATGTACTTTCATGGGAAGAAGACTAAATGGACAGTAAACATAAGTAATACATATTACTGAGCACTTTCCATAGCACAATCTCAAGCAGTGGGTCTGTGTGATCGATGGCAAAGTGTGCATTTAAGATACATATTTATACTGCTATCCCTGTTTGTGAGTAGTTAAGCTGTGAAATAAACATGAGCCCCATTGATAAAAATTGTAAGATCTCTATGTACTGAATGTAAGAAACATGCTTGCTGCTTAGTTGATACTGTGGAGGCATGTGTAAATGCATTGACACATTTCTATTGGAGCCCAGATGATAAAGGGTTGGAATCCAGGTGTATCTAATACTTCTAAATATGTATTGACGATGCAATTAAATAACTGTCTATACTACATTCACTGTGTGTTACCTCTGTTCAGCTTGTTTAACCAGCATTGTATGGAGGTAACCACACCACTAAAGAGCTGTTCACTATTACTTGGCATTTGTGCATGATGCTAAACTCCACGCAAACACAGAAGACAAAAATTGAAGGGCTCCATTGCTTTTGTTTTTTTACTTATGTGTGTGGTGTGTGATTCTATTTTTTGACAAGATTAAAGTTGTTAAAATGGGGTAGATAGGAAAGTGGTGAAATGGGGGGCAAGCATGGGGAAGACCAAAGTGAAATCAATATAAGAATGTGCAGGAGGGAGGTAGGAAAGAATCATAGCTATCTACTTCTTCAACAGTGTAACATGAAAATATGTACAGAATATTAGCTCAATTTGGACTGTCACCTCAACAAAGAGGTGTAACAACAATGTGATCATGTTGTATAGCCAATTGGACAGAATCAAGTGTGTCAAGAAGACATGTATAAAATGGAGAAATATGTATAGGATGATTTTTTTTTTTTTTTTTTGTGGGACAGATCCTTTTTGTTTTTTACTTCAGTAAAACAGGAATGTTGAGTAAGGGACGGAGGTATTTCTGGGTGAGGTAAGTAGGGTAGGTGAGGAAGCAGATGCAAACAAACAGGACAAACAAGACAAGACACAGGGACAGTGAAGGACAGGATAGACACCATGATTGATGTTAGAGAGAGGACAACAGTGTCCCATGCCTTACAAACATGAAAACAGTGAGAATCTAGTTCTCACCCAGAGGACTGTCTTGCTAGCTGTTGGAGCTTGACATCTTTTCCTATGGACCATGACTGAGAGCAGCCTTGCCTTCTGGCAGAGGCATGCACCAATGGTGCTATGCATGACCCTATGCACCAACCCTGGCATCTTCTGCTGGGTGACAAAATCCCCACCTTAGTCAGTACTCCTGGAGGGTACCACAGAACCAGCTGTCAGTGTAGTGTTACCTGATGTGGAGATCCCAGGTAGTGCAGGGGTAGCAGAGGCAATACTGCCAGATTGGGTCCCAGAAGTACTGAGTGTCTGTGCTGGAGACGGTGGAGTGGGGCTGAGCCACTGGGGTTCACCTACCACCTTGTGCTGTAAAGCATTTTGGGATTTGTCAGAGATGGATGACATGTAAATGTTTTGATGGCACATAGAAAAAAAAGAGAGATAAGGGCTGAAGTGAGAGAGAAAAAGAGATAAAATTAGTACCATCATATATGACATACAATGCATTATCACAACAATAATGTATTTTATCTCAACTTTTACATTTAAGTTTACTTCTTAACAACTGCTGAAAGTAATCATTGCAATGTGCATGTATTACATATATGTTTGGTCCTATTATACAGATTAAGTTAACAGCAGGGCATTTATGCCACTTGTGTTGAAATTAAATTATGTCATATTTTTAAAGAGTTTTACTATATATTTGATACTTGTAGTATTTGAACCCACAGTGTCTGACTACAGCATAAGACTTGACTCCAACAGCTGGCTTGTGTTACAAACATGCATGCTTGCTTTTACAAAGTTAGGATATGCATGCTTACTTTGATATAACTGTACAGAAAAGAAATAATTTAGATAAAATAATAGTTCTGTTGTGCTGCATACATACCCCTTGTTTCCCTCAGTCTCTCTAGACAGTGTGGGCCTCCCTATTCACCATAATCTCTGCATTAGCTGTGGAATAAAGAGAAGAGCATTATGCATACCAGCCTTGCCTACAAGCAGCTTTCTATCTACTTTAATTTCTGTGTATCAGTGTACTTACACAATTGTGGGATGTCACCACTCTTGAACTCATCTATCCTCTGGGTGAGTGTGTCCCTCCTGTACCTTTTCAGATCATTAAAGTGATGCCTATATGGTTCTCCAGGATGTGGAATGCAAGATGCACTGGTGACAGCCTTGTACAGACTATTCCAAGCCTCAGACTTGTATTGAGATTTGGTATAGTCCCCCTGCAAAATCTTTCAGCTGTGGCACTTTACAAGGATTCCAATGAAGATTCTGGACTCCTTAACATTCCACCTCTGTGCCTTAAATTGGGCACCTTCCCTTCTACCACCAGACATGTCCAACCAGGGAAAACAGCAATAGGTAAGAATGATTTCCCACCAATACTTGTTATCGCATTAACTGGTAGTGCACAAACCTGAACAATGATGCCAACCATGTTTGTGTGATATTAAGAGGAGAACAACAGTGCCAGATCAAGAGAAAAGCAGTTTTCAAAACTGAAAGGTTAATCTGACACTTGGCATTAGTTTGAGGGTTGTTTGCTGCTGTAAATGATAGGTGATTTAGCTTTGCAGACATGTACTGGGGGTATAAATGTTATGACCTGACACATTTTTGTGTGGCTTTACACACTGATAAAATTATTTTTTTAAATGTAGGATTCAAACCTATGCATAAGATGTAAAATATTTTCTTCCAACAGTGATTTTTCATCTTTGCCACAGAAGAAGTGCTTCTCAGACATACTCATTATTTACATATAAATACACATGACAGACTGAGGGGTTAACCATGTATGTGTGTGACCTGATAAGGTCTTGGTTTATGCATCCTTGTGTGTATGACTATTATTAAAGTCTGAAGACCATCCAAAGCCAGAGAACACATTTATGATTACAAAACCATATTAGTCAGCACGGGTCTATATTACGTCACCAAAAAAGCTGTTAACCAAATGGCTTTATAACATAAAATGCTGGTAATAGAAGTTGATTTTTGGGGGGGCTATGCCCCCCATACCGCCTGATGATTATGTATACCAACTCCGAGATTGCACTACAGTGAGGAAAGGGCAAATTTTCCAATCTTCACTGTATTGTGAGATCACAATACACACTTCTATTACCAGCATTATTGATTATAAAGCCATTCAACTAATGGCTTTTTTGATGCCGTAATATAGACTCAGTCAGCACACCCTCAATCACACAAATAATTCATATGAAGTTATTAAAATTGAGAGTACAACCCTTAAAATTGGGAGTGTGTAATAATTTTTTTCATGTGAATTTTAATATAAAGTAAAATGGAAGCACAGTAAAAGCATTCGGAATTTGGTGCATTAAAACCCAGGATTATCTGTATTGCAGTGCTAAGCTTAAACCTGCTGCTGCAGAAATAGTTAAAAATAACAGTTGAATATTTTCATATTCATTTTTAACTTCTGTGTGATAACTGACAAGCAATGCCGCTTAGCACATTTGTGCAGTTCTCGGGTCTATATTAGAGTATTGAAGTTTCAGAACTTCGAATGGTCTAATTTCAGACCCAATTCAGTGAATGCTGACAACATCGAACATTCAGAAAAGTGAATTTTTTCTTAGGGAAAAATTTGCTGTTCCAAAACACATACACACAACACAAGCACACCAAACAAACAGCAATCCACACACATACACCTAAAATCTTACATCTAACCCTACACTAAACTGTACATACACCACTAACTATCCACTTACCTTAACCCAAACTCTAACCCTAAGGTCTGTCACTATCACACACTCACCTCACCCGTGCCCTAACCCTAACTCACCTACTCCACCCTAACCTTCATGTCCACACAATCACACACTTACCTGACCAGCGCCATAACCCTAACTCACCTAACCCGCCCTAACCCTCACGTCCACACAATCGCACACTTACCTGAACCCTACCTGTAATGTTCCACCACAGCACTGAAAATAGCAAAGCGACAGAAACGGACAACCAAATTCTTTCCCTGGGAAAAAATTTGATTTTCTGCAGCTTCGCTATTTTCAGCGAATAGGGTTCGATATTAGAACATTCAAAGTTCTGAAACTTTGATGTTCTAATATAGACCCCAGTTCTCAACATACTTGATAGAATGTATCCATTTTGAAATTGTCTACTGTATGTTTACTCTCTTCAGATGTTCTAGATCTGCAGGTGTTGAGGAAGGTTGCTAACCAGTGCACAATGCTGCTTAGTAGGGTTGTGCAATGAAAAGCAAAAAAATGCAACAATGTATCCTATTTGAAATTGAGAATGTCTGCATCCTGTGTGTAGGAGTTCTGTCTGCTTTGTGTGTGGGCCATTAATCTAGATTTGTGCAAAGTTAAGTGAAGTGCAAATATGACAAGCAAAGCTTAACTTGTTTTATCTACAAAAAAATCTATATAAACCACAATACAAAAATTTTAATACACATGAAAGATTTTTACAGAAGTCTGAATTTGAACTCTCACACCAATGAGCCTACTAAACACAATAAGAGTGTCTTATTCCTCTTTGCCACAGAAACAGCTTTACAGCAGGAATAAAAGTCATTGTGCATACAAGAAAGTCCAAAATCATCCACACTATTAAAAAGACATATGGCACTTGTGCAATGCTGAGTTGTTTATACCCATGTGTTAATTTCAGATGTAGTGCAATGAGTGATCACATAACCATTTATAATTATTGTTTGCAGAAATGTAGCTCTGTCTTATCTTTGGTGTTCATTCTTCTCTAATCTGAGCAGTAATCTGAAACATGCAGTATGTAAGGCATTTTGTATCATTGTCCTTAAAATGTAGGAGAATATTACATGGCAATAATACACAGTTTTCAACAAATGCAGGAGAGGATAGATATTACTGAACAGAGATTGTGAAATGTGTGATGCTTACTTATATTTAAAACCTTGATACAATTACTTCTACAATCTGTAAGTCTAACCTGGCTGACACACCCACTGGAGGTAAGGGAGTCTGAATTGTTGTGTTTTCCTTCTTCCTACCAGTAATCATTCACAGTTGTAATCCATTAGCAACAAAATCTAAAGGAGTGCCTACATTATGTTTACTTGTGCTGCACTGAGCCAAGAATTTGGGACTCAGCAATTCTAATGAGTTCACACCTCATTTCTTCACCATGCTCACAGGCCTGAACCTATACCATAAAAAAGAAACTGTATTGCTAGGAGTCCTGAAGGTGAGGAGACTTGTGCATGTGGATAGCACAGAAGAAGATTGCTATTATTTTGGATTTATCTGCATAGAAGACTACTGATCTTGATAAGGTATGATTGCATTTTTCAGTTATATACTGCATTTGCTCACGTCACTAGGAACAAATATTATATATATATGTATATATATATATATATATATATATATATATATATATATATATATATATATATATATATGTGTGTGTGTATATGGTTTCAATTTACAATCCTGAAATACTGAAATATCGAAATTCAGTATCTTGAGACTGTAAAGCCGAAAAATTAAAAACCTGTAACCCCAAAAGTGCGAAATTCAAAAACACAACTGCTCACATACACACTCTACACACAAACAAGCACACATACACCTTCCTCCCTACACTACAAACCAACACAACAAAACAAACACATGTGTGGACCTTACATATAAGCAGTGGGGCAAATGCCCCCCACACCCCACCAACTTATATATACTAACTCCAAGGTCACAGCAAAAACACAAAGACACAAAAACCACAACTACACATTCTACACTCCTCTTGCACAACCACACATCACATATGTACAAATGCCACCACTCTCAATACTCACACGCTCACAATCGTACCTACCTACCCTAACCCATACCTCAAAACTCCAAACACACTCACACACACTAAAATCCCTACCCAAAATCTCTAGTAAAACATCACTTACCTGAATCTCCAGCTACATCCACATACCCGACCACACACCATAAACACAGGGAATCCCATATTACATACGTGCCTCCACAACTGCGGATTTGACATTTCCACATTTGGCACTTCTGCATTCAGCATTCTGCACTTTTGTGAAGTGCAGTTTCGACATTTCATTCTCAAGCTACTGAAGTTCGATATTTCAGTAGTTTAAGATTCTGAAGTGAAACTATATATATATATATATATATATATATATATATATATATATAGATACACACACACACACACACACACACACACACACACACACACACACACACACACACACACACACACACACACACACACACACACACACACACACACACACACACACACACACACGGGTTCTGTTCATAATTTTGAAATACTGAAATCCTGATTTCAGTATTTTGGAATTATAACACCGAAGCCTTGAAATACCAAAAACACCAGAAGCGCAAAATTCAAAATCCCAACGTATGGAAATTTTAAATTAGCGCTTCTGGTGTTGTGGTGTGTGTGAATGATTAGGTGTTAGTTTGGGTATGTATGTATGTGTAAGTTTGTTGGTTAGGGGCTTTAGTGTATGTCAGTGTGTATTGTGACTGTGATGTGTGTGTGTGAGGGACTGTGAAAAGTGAGGGTGTGAGTTACCTTTGTGTGTCTGATTGTGTGATTTTGGAGTTAGAATATATAAGTAGGGGTGTGTGGGGGGTGCAATGGGGCTTGCCCCCTTGCTTATATGTGGTCTTGGTTTGTCTGTGTGCTTGTGGGGGAAAGTTGTGTGTATGTTTATGTGTGTGCTCTGTGTGTAGTGTAGGTTCGGGATTTTGAGTTTTGCGATTATGGGTTTTCAGGATTTGAAGGTTTCGGCTATGTAATTTCAAAATACTGAAATTTGGGATTTCAGTATATCGAGATTTCATAGTGAATACACGCGCGCGCACACACACACACACACACACACACACACACACACACACACACACACACACACACACACACACACACACATTATCAAATGCTACTTTTAACTGCATGTACTTTATAAGTTTATTGATAGCATAGGCACTTATGTCAGGACATTTTAATTTCTCAGATGCACAGCCTTATTAAGTTTCATCACAAGTGTTAAAGTTCCAACTATTTCTCTTTACACTCTTCTATTGCTATTTCAGTGAAATGTAAATGTCCTATATTGTCAATGATACAGGAGTGTTAGCCTTCTAAGGTGGCCCATAGAAATCTCTAGGGGAATGCTGGGCACAGGTAGAGGTGACTGGCAATTGCATGACAATGACTGTTATGTGGTAAATGTGCACACATTGTTGGAACAGTTTGTTTGATAGCACTTATAACAATTCACTGCTGTTTTATTCCTTTGTTTTGTACAACAATGTTATTTGCTAGTTGTTTTGGGGTGAAGGAGCCAAGTTCCATTTCTGTGTTGGCACAACCAAAATATTTTACAAAGGTTTACTTTGATATAGTTACTGCTTGTTTAGGATCAAACCATGGTTTGTGTGTGACTGTGGTATGTTACAACCACGTAACCCTTTTTTTATATTTGTATAACTGAAAATGTTTTTTTGATTCTCCAGTGGGTAATGTTGAAAAACTAATAATTTATGCTATATCTAAGCAGGGATTTTATTTTTGGGATATTTATGTGTAATATCCTTCTTTTGTGTTTTATGTCATCTAGGACTATGGCATCCAAGTGTCCCAACCCTCACAAGCCCCCTTCAGTGACTCAAAAAATGGTGTCATCATCCAAGCATTTCAGCAACATGGTGCTTTTCTGCTTGAGATAAGACTTGTAGATACGTCTGGAAGAATGCAAATTTGGAATCAGGTAGTGAATGCCATGAAAGCTTTTGGGAACATAGCAGAACATATGAACAGGTGCAGTATAGGGCAACTGACATGATTTCATCTGCTCGGAGGACAGCAGTTGCAGTGGCCCATGGACAGCTTACTACCAGTTGGGGCCTGCTACAGAACCACCACAGACACAAAATGAAGAGTTCCTGTCTACTGTCAGGGATCCAGGGAGCTCAGTGGAAAGTGCACAACAGCATGTGATTGATGTTGGTGCTGCTGTTTCACGGAGGACAAGTATGACCTAGGAGGAGCTTCCAGGAAGGCTTACCTATATCAGTTTTTAAATATTTCTTGTATAGTAAAATATTAAAAGCAATACTTAAGTTGGTGTAATTTTTTTTGTTTGTTTTTTTTGGGGGGGCTAGTTACAGATTGATACAGTTAACACATTCTGGTTCAGTACACATGGACTTGGGGTGGACGTGTCATCCAAGTTTCAGTTAAATGTTTTGTTAATGGACATATAAAGGCCAAATTTGTTTCTCCCTATGTTATTGTTATTGTGATGATGGTATCCTTACATTTTGCTTAACTTCTTCTAGGACCATCTTGCCTAGCAAGTGTGAAGTCTTCTGCACATGGTAAACCAAACATTTTGATAATGATAACCATTTCACTGAAATATTTATTTATCCACCTGTGTGATGTGGGTGTCAGGACTGTGTATGTATAGCTGTACTGTATATAATATTGACATCACTGTTCATAGGTTCATACGTGTGTACTAGGCTAATGGCCCTGGAGTCTTTACAAGCCTAGCCATTAGGATTACCTGGGCATCATGCCACCTGACCTTAGTTTCCAGTTCCTCTGTCAAGTAGAACCACTAGAGTGATCTCTGGGTTGAATTTTCTATTTCCCATCCACTCCTCAAGATTTCTCTTGAAGAGGGCCAGTGAGGTGCTCTGTTTGACATGTGTGGGAAGTCCATTCCATAGCATGGGCAGTCTCTAGGTTATGAACCTGTCCCCCAGCATGTTCTGTTGATTCTGGTAATGAGGTTGAGGTCCCTGGAGCATGCAGTGTGGAGGAATTGGGATTCCTTTAGATGTAGCATTTCTAACAGAGCTGAGTCAGACATGGCTTTGTAAGTCAAGCATAGATCACTTCTAAGTAGGCGATATGAGACAGAGAATAGTTTGAGTTTTTTTGAGTCTGTCCTTATAGGACAAGTGTTTAAGGCCTACAATCCTCTTTGTGAGGTACTTTTGTGGCCTCTCCAATTGTTGCAGGTGTCTAGTGAGGTACATGCCAAATGGGACATTGTACTCGATGACTGGCCTAATTAGGGAAGAGTAAAGGGAGACCATGACCTCTTTCTTCCTGATGCAAAACCTTTAGTAATGAGATGTGCTACATAGAAGGACTTTCTGACCACAGTGGCAATGTGGTGGTCAAAAGAGAGGTTGCTGTCAACCTGTGTTCCCAGATCTCTTGGACTACCATTGATGTGGTAATATTCATGGGAACTGGGTTTTTCCCAAAGGGGATGATGGCACATTATTTGGCATTGAGCTTAAGGCCATGGTTCTGACACCAGTGTTTGGTGTCAGCGAGGCCTTTCTGTAGGATATCAACATCACTTGGGGAGTTAATAATGGCTCCCAACTTGCAATCATCTGCGATAATTTATTAGCATGTATTGAACTGTATCAGCGTAGCTTTTAATTTCTTTCCTGTGTTTGTTACTTATTTTCATGGGTGATCTTGACAGTGGAAATGTAGGACTCTTACCACCTGATGTCAGAGTATCAGCAGACTCTGATTATGATGGTGGCCAAAACACAGGCACAATCAGGAGGTGCAGAGGTTGAATCTGACACTGAGGTTGACATTCAGCCATCCCTTGTAATTTCATCAGACACAGACAGCCAGTAGGCTTGTGCAAACCCATTCCAGTGAGCCCTCGGATATTGAACAACCGGAGGGTGAGATGCTAGATCCAGGTAGTGTGGTTACTATGTCTTTAGTGCCTGTTGACTCTGGCCATAGCCAAAGTGTGGGTGATGTGCCATGTAGGAGGGTTGTTTGGGGTGCTTGGAGAAGACCTGCTGTCCATCCTTCACCTGAATCAGATGTGTCTTTCCTTGCCTCTCAGTGTATGCTATGGGCCATCATGGAGGTGCAGGCATGTTCCAAAAGGACCTCTGAGGAAATGCTTAGGTTGTAAGATGGGGCACAGATTGACATGTGTGAATACTTCTACCATGTTCCAATTCAATGAATCAGTGTCTGTGATGGAACGTCTGCTGGGAAAGGGACAGCCTCCGTGTGGGCGTAGGTCAGCCAAATCATCTGATGCTAGATGATGTGGCCATGCCTGATCATGCTCCCATAGTGGCACTAATACCACTGCTCCATTAATGGTTGAGTTGTCCACACTCAGATGTGGCAAGCTATGGGGTCATCCTGGGTGCACTCATGTAGAGAGCACATCCAGCAGATATCAGTAGAAGCACTGCATCTGAACATTGGCATGGAAGTGCCTGTACAATCCCTGGCAGAGATAGTTCTCGGGGCTGGGGATGATGGTGATGAACTGTCACCTCCAACATGCATGGCTCACACTTGTCCGACATACTAGGATGTAGAGCTAGCACAGTGCTTGGCTGTGTTCTTGCAGACACTCACACACCAATTTTACCTGGAGTGCACATACAGACAGACACACACACACACACACACACACACACACACACACACACACACACACACACACACACACACACACACACATAACAGTTAAATGGGTCAGTTGTGAGGCTTAAAGGTCATTCTGCCTCAGTGGCCATTTGATACTTTATGCAAATGTCTGCCTGTTTCTCTTACTTACTCATGCACATTCAGTACCATTTGTGTCAGCCCAGGCCTACTGCCCCCCCCACCTACACACACACACACACACACACACACACACACACACACACACACACACACACACACACACACACACACACACAAAATGCCCTATGCAAATGATGATACCTGTCCCATATTCTTTAGTCTATCTTTTGGATTCAGGGCTACATATGCCTTTTGTCTGATGCTCAGGATGCATAGCTGACTTAGCTGTTAGTATATCTGTTTTTGTGATGCTGTTTTACAAATTGTGCTGCTTTCCTACAGGTTTTTCAAGCCCGGATCCAGCAGTAGATGACATAGGCAGTAGCCCAGGGTCCCATGAAGGCTAGCAGCCCAAAAATGGGTAAAATAAAAAAAAATGTATGTATATATATATATATATATATATATATATATATATATATATATATATGTACTGTTTTATTTCTTTTAAAATCAGATTCCAATCCAATGGTTCGAACTGTTGTGCGCAATGTGCTGCTTGGCTTCTTCCACTCATAGTGTGGGGGCATATTTTTACTTGGCATTTTATTTTTATCCCTCAGGTATCATACAAAGCAAGCACTACTATGTGGGTACATTAGTCTGCCTCCCCCCAGCCTGACAGACTTAATAGTTCAGTCACTTCAGGGTTCGGTGGCATGTCGCACAGGTTCAGAGTAGCATGTACATTTTTGTTAAAATCATTACCGTGATTTTTCATTTTTCCACTGGTGATCTTCTGCTCATCAGCTGATGATAATCATCCTCCTGAGAGGCCCAACTCACTCCTGTTACTAAAGAAAAAAGAAAAAGAATTCAGTACACCTGCAGGCTCCAGCATTCATCCTGAATTTTATTTTTGTTGTATTCATTGGCTGCCTTAGCACATAATGTTAAGTTTCATTGCTGTATTGCATTGTATTTAATATCTCCTGAGTCCTAACCAAAGCAAACCTCTCAGAGAAAATGGTGGTGCCGTCTCTCAGCCCATGTGTCCATACACCCTTGTAGGTCCATTTAGTTCATTTTTCTAATCTTAACCCATGTCACTTTCCCTGAAAACTGTAGTCTTGGTATGTGTTGCCACTAGGCCAGGTAGAGACACAGAGTGACTTGAAGCCATGACTCCAGCAGGCACTGTACTCTCCCAGTCTCCCTGCATTCCAGGGTCAGTGCAAATAACATAACCATGAGCATTGCCTTCCTCCCAGTCTCCCACATAGTACCTGCAATCATCAAATTCCAACCTGCCGCTTGTCACCGTTGAGCATGCATGCGTGAAACTTTCTCCTTTTGTACTTTCTTTTTCATCTTTCTCTTAAACTGTATTTTATTCTCTTTCTTTCTTTTTTTGGTTTCTTTCATTCTTCTTTATTTTACTCTCTTGCTGTACTCGTGTTTATGCACCTCAGCTCTTTCCTGATTTTAATTAATCTTTTTTCGGGCCTTGGCTTCCTTTGGTATCCTGCCTTTCTGTTTGATATAGTCATAGACTCTCTCTCTTTTTGTGATTAGATCTGGAGAGTTTTAGAGTGTGTGTGTGTGTGTGTGTGTGTGTGTGTGTGTGTGTGTGTGTGTGTGTGTGTGTGTGTGTGTGTGTGTGTGTGTGTGTGTGTGTGTGTGTGTGTGTGTGTGTGTGTGTGTGTGTGTGTGTGTGTGTGTGTGTGTATATACAGCGTCTGTTCAGAAAGCATTACTTTTGCTTGCTGCATGATTACTGTAGCCTTTCTGAAAATGAGATGGCAAGAGGTATGCTTCCATACTTAGTTGTTTATTCAGTTGCTTAGAAGTTTTGATTGATTCAGCACATCCTGACTGATAACTTGTCCAGATACAAAACGCGTTGTTGCCTGGAAGGCACTTAGGTGTGCTTTTATCAGGATGTAATCTACACCTTGACCTGAGTTAATGCTTACTGGTTTGCTGGTTGCAAGGCAGTAAAGAATTAATGAGCAATGAAATCATTATCACAAGACTTTAACTTAAAAATTTTCAATTTTTTGCATAATAAAAAGTCACTCTGCCAATTGTAGGTACATTACAGAAAAATGGCAATAATGATTGAAACAATCAAAGTCCACAGGAGCAGTCCAATATATGTAAAACACAGCATGGCACTGTCTCTATTTTTAAATAACTCTTGGAAACAAAGACATCAATCCCCTGGACTCAATAAACTCCATGCAGGAATAGTGCTATTCCTGCATGGAGTGGTTCATGTCCGTGTAGCCAAAGCAGCACACCTTGCATGTTCATGAAGGCATGCTGCTGTTTAGGCTAAGTGGACATGAACCGTGAATGAGTGCAGGGGATATCTTTAAGTAGTGCATGAACTATGAACATGTCCCCTGCACTCAGAAAGTGCCATATGGCACTTTCTAAACATGATCAGAGAATTTTTCTAATATTATGCCAGTATTTCAGTGTCTGCGGACACTGAAATGAAATAAATGATTATTTCAGTGTCCACAGACACTGAAATACATATGGCAGCAGGAAACCAATGCAGGGGATGTGTGACAGGTTCTGAGACACATCCTCTGCATTGTAAAAGTGCCATATGATACCTTGCAACTTGCTAAACCAGGAAATGTGGACAAAGGCACAAATAATGGGGGGACAAAGCCCTAAAAAGGGGCACTTCTTAAATACTGCCCTCACAAACTTAGAAAGTTGATAGAAAACAGATCATGCATTAGCATACATTTCCGAAGCATAGAAGCCTGAAAGTGAAATGTATGCCATTATGTCCTGACTGCAGTCCTCAATGACTTGTCAGTAAACCACAACACTCACTATATAACCTAATAATATAATAAATCTTTTTTTTTGCATGCTAAGGAATGTTTAAGTCTAGCTAAACAGGTGTGCGTGTTATGGCCCTTCGCCTAGTATTGGTTAAACATCCCATAGGAGATCAATAAAAATATACAGCTGGAATTCTTAAACTGAGATAGTGTAGTGGCTAGAGTTCTGGTTTTACATGCAAGCATACATGGTTTGAGTACCAAAACAGACAAGTATCTTTTTTATATGGGAAAGCAGTGTTAGAATTATCTTTTTAAACTTAAATTGTTTAGTAGCTGTTTTTTGTCAACTAGGGTAGTGTAGCTGGTGTAAAATGGAAGTGTCAGTGCATATAACATGGGATATCACCCATGGATACACAAGTATCCCATACAGTATAGTCACACCCCTTGCTAATGTAATGAAAGCACACAGAGGGATGTCATGTAAAGTAAATCATGTACACCTACAAAATAAGGTAATTACCCTGATATTTTTCTTAAAATGAAAAGTGAGCAATGATAAATCACTCTGTCTCCATCAGCCCTTGTTCTGCCTGGCAACAAAATAATTAGCACTGCTAAGTCTCAAACCCAGGATGCTCTGCAGTATAATCACAACAAAGCACCACTACACCATCTGAGCTGTAGGAGCCTGTAATGCTTTTACAAGCATATCACTCATTCTGGTCATTTAACATTAATGAAAAAAGTAATCACTTCCTAGTCTGAAACCCAGGAGCCTGTGCACAACATTCACAGCAGCATACCTCTACACCATCTGAGCTGTAGAAATGTGTAATCCTTTTACAAACATATCATGGACAACAGTCATTCAACATAAGGGGGAATTATATATCCATAGTACTGTTATTTACATATATATGTATATATAAATACCAATATATATATTTGACCGACTGGTTAACTCCCTCCTAATATGCCACTTAAACATTAGAAGCCTAAACAATAAGATACATAGCCTGCATGCTGTACTAGCCACATACCTCCCCAACATAATGTGTCTATCTGAAACATGGCTCGGGCCATCAACCAAAGACAATGAGATCCTGCCTCCTGGTTACAATATACTTAGGGCAGATAGAGTAAAGAAAAGAGGAGGTGGAATAGCCGTCTTATATAATAGCACACTTAACATCATAACTAACCCTATACAACCACCCCAGGTCTCTAACGCTGAAATACTAGCTCTAAAAATTCTACTAAATAATCATAAGGGCATTAACCTAATTGTCACCTATATTCCCCTGGGAACAATGTAGAAACACTAGAGGTCATTCTACATTGGATAGCCAACAACTACCTCAAGAAACCATTGTCCTGGGCGATGTTAATATTGACTGGAACCAATGCACAGCACAGTCCAACCCCATCCCTGTTAACCTACATGGATTCTCTCAGATAATATCATCTACCACACGCAGGTAACAATAACCAAAAAGAGAGTATACTAGACTGGATACTCACCAACAGTCATCCCCAGAACTATATGTCTGGAACTCTCCCTAATGATCTTAGTGATCAACTGCTCACATACATCATGAAAGACAAAATTAATTGTACAAGCTTACCTATTTATAGGTCTATCAGATCCAAGAAAAACTTTGACCCAACTAAATTTCAACTTGAACTCAAATCATGTAACTGGATAAAACTAAAGTTCCTTCCCCTTGATGAGGCAGTGTCATCATTTAACAATTCATTCCTTACTATACTTGACTCGCATGCCCCTAAACGCTCAATAAGAATTAAAACTCAACTAGCACCCTGGCTAACAACAGACACCAAAACCAAAATAACTAGAGACAAAGCGGGGGATAAATGGCGCACTACCAAACTACCCTAGATAAGTATCAAATTCCAACAACTTAGAAATGAGACTAAAAAGCCATCATACTAGATAAGAAAATTACTTCTACAATCTGCAACATAAACATCAGAATAACCCTCAAAGTACTGGGCAGACATAAATAAACTTCCAACCAGGCAAATCCACCTCCTGACCCCAGGAATATTACTCTGACAAGAGCTAAGAAGATATAGCCAATTCATTCAATACTTTCTTCACAGAAACCATCCAGTCATTAGCTAACCAACTTTCTCCTCCCACACTTCTATAAACACTATACCCGACTCACCACTCTCTTTTAACTTCCAGCCAGTGTCCACATCCTTTATCAGATCCCTTTGAAAAAAAAACTGAAGCCACCCACCCTTCCGATCTTCTTCTGGGCTGTGAATACCAAAATTTGCTGCAGATGTCGTAGCTCACCCCATCTCAATCTCAATTTGGAAAATATCCTATGTTATTCCACTCCACAAAGGAGGTTCATCCACAGAACTATCCAACTATAGACCTATAGCCATACTATCACCACTTGCCAAAATTATGGAAAAGTGCATGCACAACCAACTAATGCTCTATCTAACCCACAATAAAATACTCACAGACTCTCAACATGGATTCAGACCCCATCATAGTACAACCACTACCCTCCTCTCTTTTACTGAAAACATTAATCTTAACCGGAATAATAAAAAAATATCCTCCGCTCTCTTCCTGGACCTATCGAAAGACTTCGATATGGTAAACCATCAGTTACTTCTATATACTTTAAAAACCCTGTATCTAGATACTCCAGCCCTTAACTGGTTTCAAGCTTACCTCACTGGGAGACAACAAGCAGTAATGTGGTAAAACAAGCTCTCCTGCCTACTAGCAAATACCATAGGAGTTCCTCAAGGTACCATATTAGGACCTCTCCTCTTTTCAGTCTTCATAAACGACATCCAAACAGTCATCCCTGAAGCCACCTGCATTCAATATGCAGATGACTCGACTATAATATGTTCCAATGCCTCTCTTGCAAATCTACTAACTACCACCCAACATAGCTTCACCAAAGTCGAAAACTGGCTTGCCAACCATCTCCTGATCTTAAATCCAAACAAAACCAAGTTACTTCTCTTCTACCCAACCAATAGATCTCCGACTGAAAACTTCACTATAAAATCCAATAATGGGACCATCATCTCCTCGGACACCTATACAAAGCTATTAGGAGTAAACATTGACAATAAACTCAGATTTGATATACATATCAACCAAGCCATTAAGTCAGTCAACAAGAAACTTGGGACCCTATATAGAATTAAAGCCTTCCTTACCCTGAATGCCAGGGCAGCCACAGCCGTTCATCTTCTCTCTACCCTACTATATGCCTCTCCTGTCCTCACTCACCTTAACAAATCTGATCTGGCCAAGCTCTCATCCTGCTATAATCACATTGCCAGGTTCATTACAGGCCTACCCTACAGAACACACCACTGTACTAACCTGAAAAGCTTGGATGGATAGAATTCCCACACCTTCTTCACCAGTCCCAACTCATAGAGGCCTTCAAAATCCTTAAACAACCTGAGAATACCCCAGCACTAAAAACTTAATGACTCCCTACTCCAATCTAAGCTGCCTTCGCTCAGCAAACAGACTCCTTGTCCAAACAACTAAATCTCTCAACCTAGGTGGTGACGCTATTGCCAACACCACTGGTAAAATATGGAACTCTCTCCCAAATAACATCACGCTTGCAACTTCTCTAAGTCAATTCAAAAATAGTCTAAAACTCCACTTCAAGTCACACTGGCTATGTCCTTGCTCAAACCCAGACTAGCTCTGTGCCATTAACTAAAACATAAACAACTAGCTAAGATGATAAGTACTTTGTATACTGTGATAAAGAAATATGCATCCTGTCTAACTCTATGTCATTATACTGCCTACCGTCCTTGCTAATATGTTATTAATGTTACATTTGTAGTAATCTCAGAAATAGTAATGGCAGTCTTGTACTTGTATGTAAATAGCCTATGTTTTGTTAAGTTCTTTCAGCTCATTTACTGTACCTAATTATCAGTGTAACTCTGTTGGAGCTTTTCTCCCGGCCTCCACTGAAAAGGACATGTATCCAGTCGGACCATCGTTAACAAATGTAAAATAAATAAAATAAATAAATAATATATATATCGCTATTATATATATATATATATATATATATATATATATATATATATATATATATATATATATATATATATATATGTGTGTGTATATATATATATATATATATATATATATATATATATATATATATATATATATATATATATATATATATATATATATATATATGTATATATGTATACATACATATTCATACAGAGATATATAGATATCTGTATATATCTAACCATTTTTTTACTGCAACAAATCTGCAAACAGCCTGACAAATGGGGGAGAATAAAGGGGAAACAATAGTGACATTTTTGAAATATGGCTGTCATACGAGTAGAAGTCTGCTAGAGTGGCATGGTGTGCTTTCACATACAATGCCAGACAGATTCCAGGTCTTAAACACAAATGAATGTCAAAATTTACTGATGTCATTGCTCACATCATCCCAGAGATTTCTGAGAAACCCACAACTGCTGTGGCGAACAGACAAAACATATGAGCCACACATCAAGACAGTGTCTAGACATCTGGACAGTGGAGAGGTATGACCGCAGTCATGTAACACAATGGAAAAACCTGTGACAGCCACCAACCATGTCACCCAGCACCTTCTGAACCACAGTAAGACCAACATGACACTAACCCAAATCAGCTCTGGGCCATTACCCATGTATATCCAGATTTATCATGCACTACATTGATGGAATTGTAGGGAAAGGCAGATAGTGGTGCATACATGTCCACCCACAAGCATTTGCACCACAGTCAGAGCAACATACCAGTACCCCAAATGAACTGTAGAGTAGAAACGACTGTTTGCACAAACAAATCCTGATTCCCAGTCACACAATACACTGACAGATACTGGCCCAACTCACAGTGTACTGGGAATCCTGAGGTGTTACAGGACCTTTCTCAGTCTGCCCCAAAAAACATACACACCTGCTAGACCACCAGCAGCCATAGTAGCATGCACAGTCAGATAGAAAAAGGATCTGTGATACTCACATCTGCTACTCTCCCTACCCAGCCAAACAAACATCTACATACAACACTGCTACACAATCTTGGCAGTTACTTCACAATGGCCAGACATACATAACTCTCATATGTACAGATTTACACAGAATGCCCAGGTTGTGAGGCCATATTCATGGCCACTGCCGCATAACTCTTCCTGGAGTCTGCTAAGTCAATGGGGTGATACTTTGAGTGCAGTCAATAAATAATGGTATCACATACCTCTGACCCTGTTACTGCAAGTCATCTGGACAAAGCATAATATACTTGGGAGACAGGGGGCCGGAAAGAGAGATATATCTCACATAATGGTGTTACAAACTGAAACAGTTCACAGTGTCACAGGTTTGGTTGTAAAATAACATCCGTGAAGGAGATGATGTCTAAAGCACCAATGGATGCCAACGGTTACTCTGGATACAATCCTGACATTATCTTACTGCTTCCACAAAAACAGATGTTGTCTGAGGAACAGACCAAACATAACAGGTGAACCCCTGGGCAGTCGGTGGACATCAGGACAGTTGAGAGGTATGTCAGAGACATATCACTCTCAGACATCAAGTCACACAGAAAATGCATGCCCAGATGAACCCTGTTAAATTTACAACCCTCAATGTGTATAACAGCACTACTGACTTACAATCTGTACCCAATTCTGGAGCTTTGTTCCCCATGTTGCTGGGCTGTCTCCACATGTCCTCTCCTGAGAGGTATTCCCACCTGTCTGTAAAGCTGTAGTCCCCACACCTCCATAATGTTATCCACACAGGCAAGGAAAAGGGGCAAGGCACACATGAAGGCCATAATTATAGCACTGTGTTGCTATAGCATTGGCAAATTGAAAGACAACACAGCTGCTCTGGATGCAAGTGGCAAGTGGGAGACACCGACTGGTGCACATGCCATCGCCTGCTCATGAGCAGTATCTACAAAAGGCAAACTGCTGCCTATGCAACACAGGTCTCAACCCATCTACACAGAGACAGGCTGCGACTACAGAAACCTAACCATTTGCATTGGTGTGAGGGAACTCCTGAGCACTATAACAGGTATGTCAATCATGTAAGCTTGTAATGGAATGCAGAAGGGGGGATGCAATATGTCAAAAGGGACAGTAAACACTAGGACACAACAAGACCTGTTGGACTCACATGCTGCTGTCCAGCACCTATTACCATTTCTGCTTGCCCTGCCTGCACTTGACATGGAGCACATCTCTGGCCCCTGATTCACCCCAGCAAAGGTCAGTTCATGTATGATTACTAATGGAGTCTCTGTTGTCCAATACTGAGTGTGTCAATGGTAGGCCAGCTAACTGGGATGTTGTCATTATTCATATGTTACCCTGTGAATGCTACTCTGATACATATGCTTGTATTACAAATGTAAGAGATGTACATGGGGTATGTGCATACTACATGACATGTGCAGATGTGTGTGTTAAACTGTATGTGATATACTGAGCCCATACCTGACAACTGTCCAGAGTTTTGCAGATTGACCACATGTCTGCCTCATATTTGTAGTCAATGCCTCAGACAGTTGTGTATTGTCTGGCACATCACTAGCAACCCATTAAAGACTGAAGTCATAACAAATTAGCATAAATTTCATTGTCAGATGTCATATACTTCAGAGTACACCTGTGAATGTGACACCGTCTTTGCTGGCAACTAAGTGTGTTTTAGCTAGATTCATAAAGTGACACTATTTACTGGCTTTTTTCTACCACTGATGTGTGCCTTTGGGCAGATGTCCTGCTCTAACAGGAGCTAGGTGTCTTAGCATGACACTCATATCAATGCAAGTGTACCTTGTCCTGTAGGATGCTGACATATGTGTAATCACTGACACCTGCTTTCTAGCTGTGGAGAGCACACCAAACTTGCCAGGTCACTCATTCCATCATACATTTAGACCCCAAATGGAGGCCTGCAAAGCCACAGGAGGTGGAGTGTTGAACATTAGCATACGTATACGCATACACATCTCCAGGCTGGCCAAACAGTATGATGCACAGGTGACATCCCGAGTACAGTCAACAGTTGACAAAACACCTACTCAAATAATAGCTAGCTATAGGCCTCCAACCATGACTATGGACACCCACCATACCTATTGGGACCTGCTGGAATCTGTCAGGATTCAGTAATCTACCCTGCTCCTGGGTGACTTCAAATACCCATCCATGGTGTGCCTGACCTATGCCACCTGAACATGAATGCACAGAGATTCCTCGGCCTTTTCAGTAGCAATGCAGTGGATCAGTCAGTCAACACTCCTACAGTAGGTGGGAATTTCATGTATTAGTCCTAATCAACATGAGTAGCCACTGTAGCACTCTTACAAAGCCACCCCCATTGGTAATGTCTGACCACATAGCCATCACTGTTCAGGTCACCATCTCCCCTGCCCCTTCTTACAGTGTCAAACAGAATGAATTGTACACAAATGACTATAAATCCCCTCAGAGCAGGTAGAAGTAGCTGTACAGCCAACATCCCATTTGTTGGAACTAGCAAAAGTGTCCAGGCCCACACCACAATACTATGTGGGCACCCACATAGCTGTATGGAATCAGTAGTACCTGACAGGACAACATCATCTCTCTCATGATAGGATAAACACCTGTGGTGGACAACAGCAATACACAAATACCATAATAGCTGTAAACAATTGCTGGATGGGCCAAGAAGGAACAGGTGCCTCATTGGAAGCAATGTCACCTTGGTCTATACAAGCAAATAGGGGCACAGGTGATGTACCCTAAGGCTGTCTTTGAATGCAAATCGGACACATCCACCAAGGCATATCACTAGGCCTTCCACACGTTTCTGCAATTCCAGAGGCAACACACCAACCTGCTCTGTAGTGGTAGTCAATAACACCACATGCACATATGGCATAGATATAGGCAACTGGTTGCAAACAGGTGAAGTGTAAACACCACCCCCTGTCTCCCCAGTGGTACACATGTGCATGTACAGCACCTACCCCCTCCCCTCATCATCAGGAAGCAGGTCCATCATGTCCTCAAAGGCAACACACAGAGTTCTCCATAGGCATGATACCATCCCTGGCTGCATCCCACATGAACACAGGCATGGGATCTCAGATCCATTCCGCACAGTAGTCAAGCACAGCCTGAGCACCGGTGTCATCCCATCTGCACAGTGGACAGCCACCATCATCCCTGGACACAAAGACAGAGAAATCCACCAACCCAACCAATGTTATGCACATCAGCCTAACTAGCCTGCTCTGCAAGGGCATGGGAAGCAATATCAAGGACATTATAAACAGGGACATCAGCAACATCAAAATGCCTGGGCCCACACACCATGGTAATGTCAAAGGAAGATCAGGCCGGTTAAACCTGATTGACCTCTCTGCAGTGGTCAACAAACCCAGGGACGAGGGGGAGATGGTGAACAATGCCTACCTTCTCCTAGCCCAATCCTCTCTCACTAATCCCCAGGTGGACAGGATCCATATGCCTACACAGCTAGGCACCAAACTGTAGGTTACCAGATGGGTAGCTAACTGGCCAAATGATAGTACCCACTCAGTCAAAGTAATAGAACCCACCTCTAATAAGTAGATTAATCCACAATGGTGTACACCAAGGATTGGTCTTGGGGCCTCTTCTGTTTGATATATATGCATCTGAGGTACAGGACAATAGCAGTGGTCTATGGGTGACCAGGTGTACGGATGCTTGCAAGCTGCCCATTGTCTTACATTCCCCTATTGATATGGCCATCCCCCAACAGGCACTCGCCCAATTACTGACCGGCAAAAGAAGCATTACCACAAACAGAATACCAGGAGAGGCATCACTCCCCCTGCTGTGGCAGATGTCATCCATACGAAGTATGACAGTAATAATGTCCTGAGGATGCAATCAGGTGTGAGGTGACTTGTGCACTGAGGTTGGTAGCAACTTGACAATTTCCCACCATGTGGGAACCATTGTACAGAAGGCTGCCTACATGGCCCACCTCACAAATATGGGTATGTCATAGGTAGGCCATAGGTAGTTGTAAAGTGAGGGCAGACTTCTAGATTATTGAGCAGTACTGTTGTAAAAATAGAGGCCTATGCAGTTCTTAATGGACTTTTCTTCTCTAACCTCAGTCCTCATCTGCATCACTAATTATTATTCATATACTATGGGTATGTTTTTACCAAACCTAATGTTGGGACATGTGTTACATGATTGTTCATATAATTAATTGATTGCATGTTAACATACCTTGCCATCATTGTTATTGGCATACTGTTACAATGCTTACTGTTATTCCAGTTATGCATGTGTTCTGTTTGCTATGCATCTGTTTCATATCTGTTGTTGTGGGTTAATTGAAGACCCATGCATGCCTTTAAAAGTAATATTTAAATGCTTTGTTCATGACTAACCACTATATCGTGGAAAACCTCAACACCGTAGCATATTTAGGA